>NC_091748.1:47274412-47304412 GCF_043380555.1 Nothobranchius furzeri
TCTCGACAAGGTTCAAACCCGGAAAAACACTTGCTAGGTGGCGGTAATGCGTCTTTCACTACTAGCCACGTTAAAACCTCAAACAGAAGAGGAAGAACCCTGGAAATGGATTCTACAACTAGCAAACGACCAAGCGCAACTCAAAGCCCGCTAAAGAGTGGAACAAAGAAAAAGGTTTTATCAGCGGCATCTCGAGAGTCAAAAAGAAAATATGATAAAAGTCGGTCAGGGACCCGAATATCTATTGGTTACGCTCTGGAAGAATGGAGGCTGCTTCAACTGGATTTGGTGCCTGAAAAAGGATGCGGACATGGCTCATTTTCTAGTGACCAGGTAAGTGTTGGTCTCCTTATTTCTGCTGTAGGTCTCAGTAACGAGTAGGTAAACATATCAGAGCTGTATCTGCACAATTTGAGAAAATAAAATAAAACTTATGGATTTAGATAATGCTAATTTAGGTAATCTAACAAATCTTTGTGCAGATGAACAAGAAACTTATCTAAGCTAACGGTGTTTAGCATATGGCTTCCTGATCAGTTTAAAAAAGCTAAAAGCAACTAAGGTGTAATCAGATCACTTCTACGTTTTGTGGACGACACGCCGCATGTGTTTGGAGATAAATGGACGCTCCGTTTATTCTGACGAGAAAAGTAAACAGAGCTTGATTTGATTATATGACGTCACCGATCAGCCGGAGGGAGCTAGCGTGCGTTAGCATGTTAGCTGTGATCACGCTAACGGTTTGTATGTACCACAGAAGAGAACGGACATTTTCCAAACCAAAGATGAGTCTTTAGAATTATGTCATATTTGATCTACAGTCCAACCTCTAAGCAGGACTGTTACTTCAGTAGATAATGTTGTTCGTGGGGTTTGTGTAACAGAACCCCATAAGAATATATTTTCCTAGCGCTATTGCTGTGCTACATAAGAATAAATAATAAGTCAGCCATAACAACACGTTTTACTAAAAGTAAAGTTGTGCAGAAGTTTGTATTTATTTTTCTAAATTTGTCCAGTTGAATGTAGGTCAGAATAAAATATGTTTGTGAAAATGATAAATAATTTTTTTTATGACTGACATGCATTTTCATATTACTAGTTGTGCCACAGGTAAAGAAGCTTAGCCATTATTGATCTATGTAAACAGAAGGTGTAGAGTCTCAACCAACTTGTTGACATTTTTGTTTAAAAATGTGTTTTCCAGCTACCAGGAGAAGCAGGCTCCTGAAACCGCAATTCAGGGAGGTAATGTGCAGTCAACCTCAACACCCAGTAAGCGAACAGCAGCTAAAATGTTGCATCGATTATCTCCAACTGAACCTGTGTCTGAGGGGTTAGTATCTTTTCTGTAAAACAAATATTCACGTTTTTGTGCTATGATATTTCATACATTAAATTACACCTTGCATATCCACACTTGGTTCAGAACTAACATCACACCACCAAACACTTCTGACATTATCTTTACAGGGAAGATTTTCTAATGGCTGGTGTTGAGGCCTTAGCTGATGACCTAGATTTGGATCCTTTTGAAGAAAGGTAAATTTGTTCATGAGAAGTCTTGCCATATACGCAGGAAATTACTGCTGTACTGTGTGTAAAAAAGATAAAAACACAATAGTTCAGCAAATATATGTCATTATATATATTTATGTTGTGAAGTGTCAATTCACAGCAGATTGTTGTTATTTGCAGAAATAATTAATGACAGATGTATTAGGCTCCACATTTATCTCTTTAGAATCAGTACCATTTCAGGTAAGTTCCAGTATTTATCTTTACCTACAACAAATATTATTGTGTTGTCTGTAGTTTCAAATCCATGGATCTAGCTACGGATGCAGTCCAAATTGATGAGGACCAAGCAAACAACTTACTCAACAGTGTGTGAGTTGCAATGTCTTCTTATCTAGTGGTGGGCAATATAAACGATATAAGGTAGAAATTATATAAAATTGGGTAATTTTACGGCCCCCAGCTCGTCTAGGAGATGATGTTAAAGGGGGCGTAAAGAAAGATATGTGAATTACCGGACAAAACCAAGATTTACTCTCTTAGAGGAGTTTATTAACTAAAAAACACTGCTTTATGCAGGCTAAGACAAAATGAATACAAAACCAAAAGGACGTCCCACTGGGGAATTAACAATACTAAACAGAAGGATCATCCAATACAGGGTAAATAACAATACTATTAATAAACACAAAACGCCGGTACTAATCCGGGAAAGTAAAGGAATGAGACAAACACAAAAGGCTACACCAAAAGGGTGAGCTGAACTCTTTAACGAGTATTCTAATGGAGACAAAAACGAGCTCTGGCTACTAGGAAGTGTACCACACAGGTAATCAAAACGAAGACTTTAACGTCTGGTTTGCTAGGAGGGAAAAAGAGGAACACTCGCTTTAACACCAGGCCTCTGCTAAGCTTCCCTCCTCGAATGACAGAGGGAGCTGCCTTTTATAGGAAGCTCCCTGACTGAGAAGATTAGCGACACCTGGCTCAGCTAGAGCCAGGTGAACAGGTAGGAGCTCTGAGGCCACCTTGTGGCCACAAAACAGACAACGTCTGTAACAGGTAATGATAGTTTTTGGCTATATCGCAATACGGCGATATTGTGATAACACATGACGTCACTAAGATGTGCACCCTGCTGACAATGGGACAACAGAATGGCGGTGACTGCAAGCATGGAGTGGGCGGAGGAGGAGGCCTATATGCCTCAAGTGGCATATATTTGCCACATGAGGATATCTAAAAGCATGTCAATTTGACATCTATAAACAGATGATAAAATATATCGCAATATATATCGTTACTGCACATGCTTCAGATTATATCGCAATATAGATTTGAGGCCATATTTCCCAGCCCTATTCTTATCTACACTCTTTTTTTAAACTCCAAAGTCTTAAAACAATATATTAATTCTACTTTTATTTATTGTTTTCATAACAGAATAGAACTGTTATGAAAACTTTGTCATGCTGACGAAGTTTGCAGCCGCAAACAAAACGTTGCAGGTAAATAAAACCCTTCTATGTTTTAAAAAGAACTAAAAGATGGAATTGTTGTTTTATCCTTGTTCACAGGCTGGGATCCTAAAGGCAATTTCCATCCTACTTGTGTGGCTGAAGGACATCTTCAACCAATTTTGGTACATTTGTCAGAAAGCACAACATCGTGATATGTTTAATGTAAGTATTGTGACATCTTTTGGACAACAAGACAACAATGCACATTGACATAATTACCTTTCTTTTCATAATAGTGCCAGCTCTCGTGTTTCTGTTGGTGAGCGCTTCTGTCACATGTAAAGTTTTCAAATAAAACTTATTTTTTCTGTTAGGACATGTGGGTGGGTGTGCTTCACCATGTCACAGGGAAGCATGAATGGACCCGTGGCAAATGTGACCATGGACCACTTGATGCAACGTGGCATGGTGCCAGGATCTCCACCACACGAGGCTCTTCAACGAATCATGTTCAACAGACGCTGGTTGAAGGATGCCACCAATCTGACCTTTAGGTATATTAATAACATTTTCATAAGCAAAAAAGCTAAAGTGTCAATATCAAAGCTGAAAATTTACATATAGAAATGACAATTGTGGGTGAGAAGGCAATCAAAAGTGTGATTCCTAATAATCTATAAAGTTGTAGCTTTTGTTTTTTTACAGGTCAACTTCAGAACTGGAGAGTTTCCAGAATTGCATTCTCATGTAATCGATGTATGATCTAATGCTGCTGTTCTCCTCTCCATAAAGGCCCCAGCTACGTGAAGCATCAAAAGACAGGAATGACTTCTTTCATGCACACAGATTTATTAGAAATTAAGAAAAAATACTATGTACAAATGCAAATAACAGAACTTTTTTATACATAAATAAAAATAAATATACTGCACAAACTGTTTATTTTTGGGTGAAAATGCTGTCTTCAGCTAAAGTTATTTTGAGGTATTGTGCTGTTTTGGAACTACTGTAGTTGTAGATAAACGGTTTGGATTTTTGGGTTAGGGTGCCCTCAGTCAGGAAGACGGTGTCCTGGCGTCTCTTGCCGAAACTCCAGGTTATCCAGCATCACCCCTGGAAGACGGGTCACCACTCTCGAGAATATAATCTCTCTCCTCCTGGCTCAGGTGTTGTAAAGCTGTCTAGAAGTTAAAGAGCATATGTTTACATGACTAGATTCATATCTCCAGTGAGTGATGTTTTCGTTTTTGGCATCTATTATTTTATTTTATTTTTTTACACAAATGGCTACAACCAACCTGCATCTCAGCTATACTGGCAGCTCTCAGCTGTGCAAGCCGGTCTCGGTCCTCTTCTTTGAAAGCTGTTCGCTGCCTACCCCGGCGCCCTGGTCCTCTTGAAGGAGCTCTGGACCTCAACCTGCTGCCCTCACCCCTTGAGCGTGTCCTTCCCCGACCCTCGGAGCAACCTTTTCCTCTCCCCTTTCCTTTAGCCCCTGGTCTCAGACTTTCCCACGACACATCAAAGTCTGTGGCAGGCTCGGGCACACTCCATCTGAACTGTCTTCCATCACTGCTTCCAATGTGAATTCCTGAAAATCAATGACAGTAATGATAAAAATGACTGTATTACCCTGTAGGTCTTGTTGATATTATGATTTTATTTTGATACATTTTTGAACTAAACATTGATATTTATGTTCTTATTTACATTGTTGTGATGCCTGTCCTGTAATGAAATTGGTTTCAAAAATGATGTCAGTGACTTGAAATTGGATGTTCTTCCATGATGTATAAACAATAACATTAGCTTGTTAGTAAGCTTAGTGCAAAATAATAACTGTAATTGGTCTAAAAACATCAGAAATCACCTGCAGCCACAAAGCCTTATGCTAATAAAGTAGCATCATGTTACTGTCATGCTCGCCAGTCACAAAACTGGCTTATGAATATTTCATAGGAAGGAGCACTTGCTTTACATCACGAGTGTCATGGCTAAATTAAAATGCTAATGTTGTCATGGAACTTTACAAATATTAGACTAAAGTAACAATGTTACTTACTTCATCGCTCGACACGGTGCCTTGTTCGAGCCGCGCTCTGGCCGTACATCACTGTAACTTTTTTTTTTCTAGTGAAGAGTTTGTGCGCGCTCTCGTGCCGGGCTGCAGTTTCTCACAGCGCCGAGTGCGTCGCTAATGAGTTTCGTTTCTTCATCCTGCCCCATGCTCCTTTAATACTAGTTATTAAAATGCAGCAGTTGCTGGATTGGTGCAGTTCAAAGTGGAGTGCATCAAATAAAACAATATTAATATAAAGGTGAGACGTGTATATATATATATGTGTGTATACACGTGTGTGTGTATGTATATATATATATATATATATACACACACAAATATATATATATATATATATATATATACATACATACACACACAAATATATATATATATATATATATATATACACATACATACACACACAAATATATATATATATATATATATATATACATACATACACACACAAATATATATATATATATATATATATATATATATATATATATATATATATATATATATATATATATACATACACACACACACACAAATATATATATATATATATATACATACATACATGCACACACAAATATATATATATATATATATATATATGTATACACATATATATATATATACTTTTTTTTTAAGAGGGCATTGATAATTAAGCAAAGCAGAGCTATCATTTACAAGTTAATGTCCTTGAACATGATAAAATAAATCTCCCTACCACCAGAAGAGTTCAGTAAATGTCCCTCAGGACTGAATTAAATCCTGACTTATGCCCACATCACCCCTATGAGACGAACAACTATCCAAAACAACATAAATACTGCTGCACATCCCTTTAGATTAAGTTTTTTTTTAAAGACTCTGATTGTGGATTGTTAAGAGTCATAAATGGTTAAAATAAAAATGTGTCTTGGTTATAAATGTTGATAATTATATTCTGATAACATTTTCATGAAATCTTTACAACTAACGAGAAAAGAGACTAACTGCTGACTGAGTCTGGAAAAAAGAGAAAAACAAACTCAACTTCCTTTCTTTAGAATGAAGAACTGACTGAATGAACTGAACTAAAACGAAAGAACATTTCTTCCTGTGAAAACTGAAATCAAGAATACGATTAATCAGAAACAAATAATCCTGACTGGGTTAGATTATCTTCAAGGTCCGAGGTTACCACACCGGGACTGTCTATTGTCAAATTTTCATTCAGGTGTTACCTTTTGGCGTTGTCGAGCAGGATGAGCATACTGGCTCCTCCATCGTCCTGAAAACTCTCGTAGTGGTGCCGATCGGCATTCCCGATCAGGTAATCAAAAATGGCTGTGTCGATGACATCCATCAGCCTCGGGCCGGCGTCGTACGGGGGCATCTTCTTCACCGCCTCACAGTAACTTTCATCATACTCCCACCTGGTTGGTGAACAAACACACAGCTTGATTTCAAGGACCAGAGCAGGTTACAACCATAAGCAGTGCTATCAGCTGTGATTTAGGAAGCAGACATTCCCTCAGGTCATGCTGATGGGAGACAAACCTTTGAAGGACGAATCAAATCAAATTACTTTTTAACAGAGAATTATTCACAAAACAACAACAACAGACAGTAGAACATCTAAAGTCCAGTAGAATTTTCTGATTGGTGTCTGGTTCCATCAAGATCCCAGACGGTGGAGCAGTCCAGTCACTCATTATCATGCATGGATGGGCCCTGCCCACAGGGACACACACATCTATGATGTAAGGAGTGGAGGACCCTGGGAAGTGCGGGGATTCGGCAAGACAGACGACTGGACAGTCCAGTGGTTGCTTTCAGCCAAAAGGTTTTATTGGCAGAAGTTTTAGGACAAATGCAAGAGAACCACTTAATTCCTTTTTTTCATGTTAAAATGTGAAAAGGCAACGTGAAAAAATGTTTTAAGCTAATTTGTTTTCCAATTTTGTTATGGGGCAGCAGTAGCTCAGGAGATAGAGCAGGTTGTCCAGTAACTGGAAGGCTGTAGGTTCGATCCCGGCTCCCGCCAGAGAATGCTGCTGTTGTGTCCTTGGGCAAGACACTTAAACTGCCTCACCTGCTGGTGGTGGTCGGAGGGACCGGTGGCGCCTGCGTTCAGCAGCCTTGTTTCCGTCAGTGCGCCCCAGAGCAGCTGTGGCTACATTATAGCTCATCATCAGCATGTGAACGTGTGTGTGAATGGGTGGATTGTGCTGTGAAGTGCCTTGGGGGGTGGAGGGTGTTGTAGAACCCTAAGAAGGCGCTCTACAAATACAGGCCATTTACCACTTATGGCAGCTTTAAAGGGGACATATGAAGTAAAATTCAGCTTCTGCAGCCGTTTGTGTTTACATGTTAGTCTCCGCTGCCTTGTAAACACTCCGAATGTGAATAAAGCCCCTTTGTTTTTCTGTCAGTGTTTGGTTTTAGAAATTATTTATGTAGAAAATGCTGTTTGAAAAAGTTCTCATTTTTTCTCTTTCACCTCTGTCTCCGTGTCTGGTCGGAATTACAAAGCATTCAAAAACAATAACAATAAAGTTTTAAGTATCAGGCGTGACATTAAAAGCAGACGCTCTGATGCTCCACCTGAGAGTGTCTGTAAGGCTTGTTACCAGCATTCAGACATCAATTCTGTTTACTTCACAGCCAGACAGGACACGGGGGTGGGGGTGGGGGGTGGGGGGGGGGGATGTGAACAAATAAAAGAAAAAGTTCTCATTTGTGATGTCACAAATGGAGACAGTAGAATAGAACCACCTTCATGTGCAGGACCTCCTACCAAATATCAGAGCTTCTCAGCTTATAGCAGCCTGAGTGGGGGAAGAGCAGACGTGGCAAAATCCAGATTGTTTTCTTAAAGTGAAAGTGGAATATACTAAAATTGCTTCAACTGCTTTATGGGAGTGCAAAAAAAAAAAAACCCTCCATAAACATGTTTAGTGTCGACCACAGAAGAACCATTATAACTCAAGAACAAAAGTCATGTCCTCTTTAAAGTAACATCTGAAACTGACCTAATAAAAAATCCATTTTGATGAAGAATAGACAAGAGAAAACACACTTATAAAAACAGTTCTCATTAACCAGTGAATAAGAATTAAATAATCATTCACAGAGTTTTTGCTCTAGGCTGTAAAAGTCTGATCAGACCAGATAAGATCCTTGGGGTCTCATTCATCAAACATTGCGTAGAATCCTTATTAAAAATGTACTTAAACTCAGCAAAAAAAAGTACTTATGCCAAGTAAGTTTGTGATCTATCAAACATGGAGTACGCACAGCTGCACGCAATCTCCGCTTCATGAATCAGAGACTAACGAGAAAGGCTCTCAGCTGCTTTTTAGTCACATCCCGCCCTCAACACGCCCACTTACTGCCATAAATATTCAAAGCGAAATGCCTTGTGGATCTCATGCATATACATAAGCCGGCTTGTTCGAGCATTTCGATCACGACCGCAGATCAAGGAAGCGCTATTTCACAAGCAGAAGTTGAGGTACCTGTGGGTGAGGTGGAGAAATGAAAGGAAGTGCTTTTGCAAAACAAATAAGAGAAAATCCACGGAGTGGCACAACGTTGCTGAAGCCGTCAATGCTGAGTTCTTCAGAGAGATCTGTGGCGGATATAAAAAAAAGGTCCAATCGGGATTCGATCCCCAGACTCCCAGGTGAAAATTGTGCGCGCTAACCAGTCACACAAACGGAGATCTCCCTTGTCTAAGTAGCCAGGGCGCATGATCAGTTGAGTCACAGTGACAAGACACACACTGTCACAGACGCATGACATTCTGTCCCAATCTGTCCCCCTGCTGATATTCTGCATTCCGTATTCTGCGCTTCAGGCTGTGTGTGTGTGTGTGTGTGTGTGTGGGGGGGGGGGGGGGGGGGGGGGGTGTCTTGTTCTGTGTGAAAACGAAGCAGTACAAGTGATAATGCTGCAGGATTTCATAATTCTATCCTTCTCAGCAGCAGCACTGCAGGTGTTCTCCATGTCCAAAATGTTCGTAAGCCAGGTCCTTAGTCAACTTAAAGTTGTGCACAGTTTTCCTCTACGTTTTCTTTCATAAATCCCAACGTTTGCGTGGAAAGTTACTTACGCAGTTTTCCGACCCCATTTTGTGCGTAAGCAAGCTTGATAAATGAGGCCCCTGGTCTGTCAGATTCAGCCCTGACATTTGCATCTAATCACCAAACCACATTTTACTCATCTCAGAGGATTTTCTGTCACTTTAAAATCTGGTATTCACAAAAACAGTAGCAAACATTCTTTTAGACATGCACACACACACCTGGCTAATTTCCCCTCTCTGTACGTGCGTCCCCATGGATGTCTGTGCTTCTGCAGAGGCCAGACGTCAGGCAGCCAAAGCGTCAACGACCCCTCCATCATCTCTCCCTCTGCACACGCCGGCTCCGTCTCCCGGCAGTAGTAACACTTCCCATAGAAACACGTGTTGTTACCTAAACAGAGGAGCAATAGGGATGTACAGAAATCTCTGATGTTTTGGGCTTTAGCAGAAAAAAAAGCCTGCTGACATGATGTGGGAAATTCTAACTAAGCAGGAATAATTCAGCAGGTCAGTAAGTAAAGGGCAGATGTTCATGTTTGGAGATCCACAGTGATTAAATCAAATATCGGTGCATGACTACATTTACTTTTGGGTCATTTGCTCTTAGGAGAACAAACTCTAAAAAACAAAAAAACCCAAATCTGTCAATGACACAACTGTGTAACCTAACAGTGTTTATCACCATGAAGGTTGGTTTGCCTTTGGCCAAAAATGCAAACTGCAGAACACGGAGCTGTGAGAGGAATGAGTCATGGTGGGTTTGTTAGAAACAAAATGTCACACCTAGAAATATACCAAACCAAACATCAGCTGATGATTCAAATAGCCAAGGTCACCATAATAGAAATGTGGAGGTTAGTCCTTCCAAAGTTGATAAGAAAACACAAAAAAAGGTTTCAGTTCCACAGTTTTCAGAGATAAGTTGATATAGGTGGGTCAGAGTTATAGAAGAATTAAAAACTGGTATCCGACTTCAAAACCACAATCAGTGCATGTCTAAGTTTTTGTTGTCTTTTTACATGCCTGCCTCTGCATCCCAGTTATATTTCTAACTTGTTTTAATATCCACAAGATAGCTGGAGCACTGTGGTCCGTTTTACATTTCATTATTAGAGCAAGAGCTAACGTTTCAACACTACATGTGTTTTCATAAGAACTCTGAGCAGGACATATCTAGTAGCGTTAGTCTAATAATGAAATGTTAAACTGACCCAAATGCTCCAACCCCGCTATCCTGTTGGTCTTATGTCCTTCTGTGCAGCACCTGAATCAGTGCTGTTGGATTACGCGTGGAGGGCTCCGATTGCTTAAAAGGAACTCTGGCTAAGAGGACGTGTATGCCCTAATAAGCCACAATTCTTCTGTTGTACCAAACTTTGTTGTTAGAAACACACAAAATATTGCTGTTTATTTATAAATCTATAATATTTAGTACATTTTTGACATATGTAGGACGCCATGTTTTCCGCACGAAATGCACTCTGGCGGCGGTATTGACGTGTATTGGTTGTACTTGGAAGAATAGCCATTGACGCTAGTGTTTGTTTACGCGCTCACCTTCTATGTTTAATAGCCAAAGTAAGAGCATATCCACACGCTCAATGAGAAGCAAACTCAATGAATTGGGACTGAACCACTGTGTAGAATGCACCAGCATGAAATTTTAGGCCAATACTGATATCTGGTATTAATATCTTGTTATGGCCACACTGACATTTATGCTTCTGAAGTCAGAAGATTTTGAAGCGATGCACCCATCATACCAAGTGCCTACTGTACAAGCCTGTGGGGGCAGTGCTATGATCTGGGGTTGCTGCAGTTTGTCAGGTCTAGGTTCATCAACAGGATGTGCTCTATGAATGAGGTCAGCTGACTACCTGAATATACTGAATGACCAGGGGGTCTCATTTGTCAAACATGGCGTAGAATCCTTACTAAAACTGTACTTGAGCTCAGCAAAAAAAATTACTTACGCCAAGCATGTTTGTGATCTATCAAACATGGAGTATGCACAGCAGCACGCAATCTCCACTTCATAAATCGGAGACTAACGAGAATGTTTCTCAGCTGCATTTAAGTCACATCCCGCCCTCACCACGCCCACTTACTGCCATAAATAGTCAATGCAAAGTGCCTTGTGGATCTCATGCATATACATAAGCCGGCTGTTGCAGCGCTCCGCCAATGACATGGCGACCGTAGATCAAGGCAGATCAAGGAAGCGCAATTTCACAGAAGCAGAAATTGAGGTACCTGTGGGTGAGGTGGAGAAATGAAAGGAAGTGCTTTTGCAAAACAAATAAGAGAAAATCCACGGAGTGGCACAGCGTTGCTGAAGCCGTCAATGCTGTGAATTCTTCAGAGAGATCTGTGGCAGATATTAAAAAAACAAAGGTCCAATCGGGAATTGATCCCCAGACTCCCAGGTGAAAGTCACGCGCGCTAACCAGGCAGCCAAACGGAGATCTCCCCTGTTCAACTAGCCAGGGCACATGATCAATTGGGTCACTGTCACAGACGCATGACATTCTGTCTCAATCTGTCCCCCTGCTGATATTCTGCATTCTGTATTCTGTGCTTCAGGCTGTGTGTGTGTGTGTGTGTGTGTGTGTGTGGGTGGGGTGGGGGGGGGGGGGGTCTTGTTCTGTGTGAAAACGAAGCAGTGCAAGTGATGATGCTGCAGGATTTCATAACTTTATCCTTCTCAGCAGCAGCACTGCAGGTGCTCTCCATGTCCAAAATGTGCGTAAGCCAGGTCCTTAGTCAACTTAAAGTTGTGCACAGTTTTCCGCTACGTTTTCTTTCATAAATCCCAAAGTTTGCGTGGAAAGTTGCTTACACAGTTTTCCGACCCCGTTTTGTGCGTAAGCAAGCTTGATAAATGAGGCCCCTGATTATTCCATCTTCCCTGATGGCACTGGCATATTCCAAGATGACAATGTCAGGACCCATTCAAAGAGTGGTTCAGGGAGCATGAGACATCATTTTCACACATGGATCGGCCACCACAGAGTCCAGACTAGGGCTGCACGATATTAGGAAAACCTGCAATATTCGATATTACTCACGATAAATGAACAAATACTAAAGTGTGCAGTGTTGATGTCGTCTGGCGTGTGACGTCTGCTCTGGGTTCAAAGCAAACAAAAACTAATGCATGAATTCCATTACAACATAACATTTTTATTGCAAAAACATGCAGCTGCACCTGCTACTGTATTAGCAGCTGCACCTGCTACTGTATTAGCAGCTGCACCTGCTACTGTATTAGCAGCAAAACAACAAACTGCATGCATGCAGCTTCTCAGTGACTTTAAAACATCACCACCACTATAAAACTTTTTCTGATGCTCCAAATACAGAAAAACATCCCTTACCAGGGTTTTTGAATAAATAAAAACAATCAGAAAATAAGTTTAAATGTTAAATAATAGTTAACATCACTAACATGCAACAGCAAATTCTCTCATTGCTACTGAACATTTTCTCCACTTATGTGGTTATGATATAAGGCTGTTGCTGTAACTGGGAAGTGAACTGTGCTGGGCCAAACTAGGAGAATATTAAGATTTTCTGAGGGAAAGAGAAAAACAATTGTCTACCTTTCAGAAGAGGAACTGGCAAAAAAACTACATGGAAAATATGTGAAAACGTTTGTTTTTAACCCCAAATTGAACAAGTTTACCTAGATCTTAAAAAGCAGCTCAGATGATGAAACTGCAACTATGATTCTGATAACAAGCTAACAAATTGAACTAGCTCCTCTTAAGCTAACCGGCTAGCAGAGCTTCTGACTGACAGTTTATGTGCAGCAGCAAATCAACTATCCTGATTAACAAGGTTATAAAAGCTCATAAATGAAAAATCACTTTGATGTGTGGGGGAACTTTTCCAGGCCCTCTTTAGCAGGGTGGGACTGGGAGGAGAGTGCTGTAGCCTTTTAGCTGGAAGCTAACCGGAGCCTGGGGCTAACACTAGCGACATGAAGGTGGGTTGGTTCACCGGCACGTGTCGGAGTCAGCCCGGTAAAAATGATTAACGACACCGAGCGGACTCACGTTCACGTTTGAAAGCAGCGCTGAATCCAGAAACCTCAGCACAAAGTGCGTTCGTTGCTCTGAGCCAGCATGACGAACAAGGGAACGGCGCCGCTAACTCTGTTCGGGTGTTGCTTTCCAAAAGGGTCTACGTAGGGGGCGGGCGTATTACGTGAAGGGACCCATCTGATTGGCCGCATATCAGAAGGACTACATTTGATTGGTCAAATAATACTTCTGCGTAAAAAACAGAGTTGGTTTACAAAAAGTTGATGTATGACACGGATGGAAATGTTTGAACCAAACATTTATCGCTGTTTTTGCCGTGTTTTGCGATGGACCTATCGCACGTCCTGTTATCCCGATGACGATAATTTTCGATGTATTGTGCAGCCCTAGTCCAGAGTAGACCTTAATCCCATTGAGAATCTTAGGATGTTCTGGAGAAGGCTTTGTGCAGCAGTCAGACTCTACCATGATCAATGCAGATCTTGTTGAAACATTAATGCATCACTGGATGGAAATAGATCTTGTGACGTTGCAGTAACTCATCGAAACAATGCTACAGTGAATGCATATGTAATCAAAGCTAAAGGCGGTCCAACAAATTATTGGAGTGTATGACCGTTTTTCTTTTGGGTGGCAACTATGTTTTTGGCCGGGCAGAGCATCGTCGTGATCGCAAGAATCTTAGCGTCCAGATGATGTGTAATGTCTACACACACAAAGAACAAATGTTTGCAATGTCCCATCTGCGAGACTAATTCACCACTATAGAAAATATCGCTCATAAAAAATGATCCTGAAGAGCCTGGCCTATCGCCTTATGTAGAACTCGTCTAATCGCCCAACCTGAATACACGACCTAAAACGGCTTTAATGTACTTTGCAGAATACAACTGAAACTTTAAATTTGCTACTTTTAAATCCAGACATATTTTAGTGTTTTCAGTAAGTTCTTCTTCACATAAATGAGTCAGATTATTTTCTCACACTTCAGTTAGCTCAACATATTAACATGTTTCAGTGGCAGATCAGGCCCGGCTGGTTTCACTGATCCTGACTCATATTTATCAGGGCGTGTCAGACCTGTACACATCGATCCTCACAGGCTTGAAATACTTCAGCCATGATGACGAGCGTCAAGACAGAAATGTGGAATTGTGTTGTTGATGTACAGGGTGCTACGCCCAGACCGGTCCAACATGTAGTTTTTGGTTATTATCCTATTTGCTAATAAATATTTAGGAATTATTCTTATGTTGCGAGCACATGCATGGGTTTAGAGGTAGGGAGAGTGGCACAACGGATGATAAGTACAAGTAGGGTTGACTTATTGGTACCACGGATAGTCAGAGCCCAGCTAGCAGGGCGTTAAACGTCATGTGTGGGTATGATCTGAAGAGCATCAACAACGCCACACCTTAATCAAACCTGACGGGGTGTTTCCTGGGCGACTAAAGCCTGGTTTATGCTTCTCCGTCAGCTCCGCAAGGGACAGACACTCACGGATTGACGGAAGCGTTTTGCTCTCATACTTCTCCGTCTCCTGGAGAGTGTTGCAAAGCAATTCCCCGGCAGGACAGCAGAGGGCGTAGCGCTGTTCTGTGGTATCCTGTCATGTATCGGTCCAAGATAGTGTGTTTATATTGTGTTTTTTGTGTATATAAGAGACTTTTAACACGGAGATATTTGTCTCTCATTCTCCTCCACCACTTCATGCGCTCCCCACCTCTAAACCCACGTTTCCTGTCATTTCCGTCCACAAATAAAACGCTTGCTGCGCGTCTTTTCACTCCTCCAGTCACGGGAGGATGAAACGTTCATAATTTTAGAGTTTTTTCGCGAGGCATTCTTCAAGCTTCTCCGTGTCTGCCGCTAGTTATCCTCGGCTCTCTTTGCAATGGCGGCGCTGTAAACAACAGCGGCGTCCTGACCAATCACAAGCTTGCGTAATCAGTCTTGTTCGACGGATGTTTAAAAAAGTGGGCTCGACTCCGTACGTACTTGCGTGCCTACCGGAGCCCTACGCAAGGACGGATAATGGCGTTGCGTGTCTCCGCACTGACGCAGACGGAGAAGCATAAATCAGGCTTAACAAAGCGAGATGAATACCGCACTCGTCAGAGGTAAAACTGAGCTCAGGGTGAGAAATCACAGGACGGGGGTTCACCCAGTCGAGATCTGAGAGGAGAGTTGAACTCACCCTGCATGAGAAACGTGTTGAGCAGCTGATCGGTGGCCACAGGCTTGATCTCTGTTCGCAGGTTGACGTAGCGCCCCACCACCAGAGGGGCCCTCCTGAACCCCAGAATCCTGACAACAAAGGTGGGAAACGAGAACTTTTCAACACTTTACACAACAGTAGCAGACCTGAGGAGGAGGGTGTTTTGCACACCTGTCCAGGTGAAAAGCCGCCACCTCTGCATTGTGTCTGTCATAACCTGCATACGGTTCTCCTTCAACCACATAGTCCCTGCTGTATCTGAGCAAGAAAAGAACAAAAAGAATGGGAAAAAGAAAATCCTTCAGAATAAAAATGAGGGACACGTTTAAATGTCTGACCTCTTGGGTTTGAAGACTACTTTCTGTCCTCCGTCCAGCACCAACAGGGCTTTGAGCTGCGTGCCCTTGTAGCCCACGTCAGCCCGTTCTATCCTGACGGAGCTCAGGGAGGTGAGCACAGCAGCCAGCTCAGGGGTCTCTTCAGGGTACACCTCTCTGGGGCCCACCCACTGGCTCGCTATCTCCCATGGGGACTGGAGAGTGTGGGTAAGGTGAGCTCCTCGAGGGAGAGAAAGACCAGCTTCCATCTGTTAGAGCACACCATCAACACTTGGAACTTACATAATTAGAAGTATTTTAACTATAGAACACTTTCTCGAGCAGTTGTGTGTTGCTTTTATTCATCGGTATTTAAGCGCAGCTAGAACGGACGTAGTGGACCGGTGCTGACCTTACGAAAGGCTCTGAGGTCCCGCCGGCTGGCTGCAGATCCTTCACCTCCATCCAGCAGGAAGATCTTGGCCAGGCCCAGGAGAAGGAGCACGGCACACAGCACTACCAAGCGCTGTTTGAGCTTCATCTCCACACGGACCGGCCCAGACTGCCTCCTCGCCTGATGCTGTGTGTGTCCCCTGAAGCGACCACCACTCACCCTTGACGCATGGCCTCTGGAGCTCAATGTCCCCTGCTCGTCCCAAGAGGAGGAACTCTTCTAACAGAGATGGGGTTGCTGCCTTTTACCTGCAGGTGGAGAGTTTGGATAAAACTCTCTTTACCTGCAAAGTCTAAGGAGAAAAGAGAAATAAAAAAAACTTGAGACAACCTGGACCAGGGTAAAAATATATAAAACATTTGTGCTATCAATAACATTGATCAGTGCCCCTCTGGGTTGTTCCACTCCTGAGGGTAGGAGACGACCCAGTTCTGCAGCTCGACTGAAGCCTGCCCAGTATATAACCTAGTTTGGGAAATAAATTAAAAAAATTAGGAAATTTACGTTATTCTTTTTTTAAATGAAAGGATAATGATGTGGAACCTTTGAATATGTCTAATTACCACACAGAATCAATCCTGCTCAGTTATTCAGGCAACTTTTGGTTCACTGTGCAGGTTTTATTTTTCACAGTAAATAAATCAGACCGTTGTTGAAATTTAAAAAGTGAAATAAGAGGCCAAAAACTGAAATCACGAAGCAAGAAAAGACTTAAATGTGGTCTTTAACGTGGCTCTACAGTACCACTGTGGTGCAACTCAACAGTAAACGTCTCAAGCATTAAACTCACATTTGTTATCGGTTTCTTTGTTCTAAAGTGCGGTTTGGATACGTGGTAAGCTGTGGAGACACATTTTGGACACTGGCACCTCTTTGGGTCAGAACCTCTGTACCAACGCCAGGATGAGCCCAGATCTGATCCCGCCTGCTCTCACTGATCAAATGATGGCCACGTTGTCCTGCTGCGATGCAAACAAGAGCACCAAAAGCCGCAGTGAAATACCTGGTGTTACCCACCAAAGAGGACAGCAACACTCTACGCCGGACAAATAACGAGGTAGTTTATTTACCCGCTGCTACCTGAGGCTTATGCAACTATGGCTAAAAGGATCCAGGTGTTCCATCAGCCTGCCATAAAAAGATACCAGTTCTGTGTTTACTAAAGGGAAATCAAAACACTGGTGAAAGGACTCCGGTTTCAGCCACGCAGGCAAACACTTCTTAACAATCGATCTTTTATGATGCTGCTTCTTCAACACGACAGGAAAAGCGATCGTGTAGCTCAGACTACACAGAACCAGTTAAAAGGCGACACATACCGCTTTCTACGATCACTGGTCCCACGTTATTTGCCCCATCGGATCAATAAAAGTCCCGTGACATTCTCGCATCCTCCTGAGCACAGCTAACTGCCTAGCAGACCGCTGTACACCTTGCTGTTAGCTACAGTAACCGTTAGCGGCGGGTCTGCCGTGTCTACCCACCAGGCTCACTTACATTTTTGGCCTCACGCTCTTCGTTACACAAAAATATGACCACTGGTTTTCTGTAAAGTCCGGAAATGCGAACGCTAAGTGAAATAAATTGGCTGAGTGCTAAGTCACTGTCATTATTTCTCACAGCACTCGGTGGCTTTTTCCTCCGCCCTTTCCTCCGATTCCTTCTCCGCTCCACCTTCGTGTCCACTTCCTAAACACGTCCTCCTGCTGCAATGACAGGTGTTGACCACCAGATGGGGTGTTTCACCAGAGTTAGAGCTCTGCGAAGAGACTTCCGGTGTGCACCACCTATAAGTTATTTGGATGTGTGTAACATTTATGTAGTGCACCCCCTGGCATATGTTTCATCTTCTTTGTTCAATTTTGTATGCAATTTGTTTGTATACTTATCACCATGTTCAATAGTTTTGAAAAAAAAAGAGACTTCCGGTTCGTTTCCTGAGTCAGGGTCATTCAGCTCAGTAATCAAAACTAGCATTGACCCTAGTAATGCTTCAAACTTTAATCACACTTTAAAATATATAATACAACATTTTATTGTCAGTCAAGTAATCAGAAAAAAAAGTTTATAATTAGTGAAATAGTTATTGAAACCAACCCGACTCACTAAAAGTAACTCCCACTTAAAAGGGATACTTAGCTAATTTTTCATAATTTTAAATAATTTTCTTGAGCCAGTATGTACTAAAATGACCATACAGGGTAAATGACTTACAGGGTTAATTCAATGTCATACAGATCCTCACTGTCCTCTGTGGCCAGAATTGGGCATTTGCCGGTCCAGTCTGTTGGACTTGTCAAAAATAATGTAGCCGACATACCTGGTGCTGCAGTCTGATAAGAGTTGATTTCGGTTCTACTAAACGGACACTAGGGGGTGCTAAAATCAAGCCAAAACTGCCTAGTCTCCCTTTAACCAGTAATCACACCCCTGGGTTTAAGTTTTACCTGTTGATTTTGTTTGTGATGTATGTGTAGAGATGTTTATTTTGGATTTTGGAAATGGAAAGATGTTGAGGGAGAGGGCAATGAAAAGCCTCGAGCTTCTCCCTACTCCCCTTTAAGGACCAAAGAATCTCTAAATTCTCGAGATAAGAAATGTTTATTTTGCATTTGATTTTAAATTGTTTGAATGGTCTGAAGTGAATAAATAAATAAATAACACTTTATGGTAGAGCTGAATTCATAATTGCATAACCAACAAGTCTAAATATGAGATAGGTCCAAATAGTCTGGTTATGTTGAAAAAGAGGACAATTAGTTTTCCATAATTGTGTTATTTTCACAGCTCTTTTGTCGTTTAATAATTTTAAAACTGCATTTTGTGCTTGCTCCAGTTATTTTAGACTAGTAAATGTAACAAAAAGATCACAGATACTGTCGCTACATGACTGAGTCCCACTTTTTCTTAAAGGTAAGAATTTGTTTATCCATATATAAAGGGATTTAAAAGACACTTATAACAAAACAAAATCCATTAATTATATTTAGCACATTTCAGATTCGTTTAATTACATGAAACTTAAAACACTTCAAAACAAATTTGGCCTTCAATAGTTTTTTTTCTAATTTATAGGAGAGGAGAGAAAACAAATCAATAAATGTAATCAGGTGGGATGGCATGTAAGTATGTAAAACTATATGAAGCCACACCATCAAGAACTTCCAGCACAATAATCCTCAGCTTAAAACGATGTGGAGATGACTCCCAAATAACACAAAGACTAACAATATGAGCACAAACACACAAAGATGAAGTGTGGATAAATTTAAAAAAAAGGTCAGAGTGTTTATTGGATCTTAGTCTTCACATGAGGTAGCACATCACTCAAAGATGAGGTCACAGCGCTCACCACAGTCATGATAGACACACACAAAGCCAGGTAAAGGTCAGTGACACATCACCTCTGTTACTATGACAACTCAAACAGAGGCTGCTGCTTTTTCCTTGGTAAACAGTGAATGATACCTGTCTGGTGCACAAGTGGCACAGGGTCACATAGGTTACAAAAAATAAAAACAACAAAAACACACCAACACTGGTTCTGGATGAGATACACGTGTGAACTGCTGACTGAATCAGGAAGGTGTTTACGCAGAACGATTAACACAGGAGAAGTTAGACAGATTGTGCATTAGCAGACAGTATGGTCAGTGTGAAGGAAACGCAAGCTAGGAAAGCAGAAAACTGTAAAGCGTGGAATCACGTTTCTTTATGACAATTAAGGTTTTAACACCTACATTTTCTATTTTCACCCAAAATAAAGATCAAGGAGCAGTTTTGTTCAAAGTGATTTGGCTCAAAATCCAAGACAAATATGTCCCAATTTTCTATTTTCATCATCCTTTTGGCCAAACGCTGCCCTCAAAGTGAAAAAACAAACAAACAAGTAAACCCATGTAACAGCAAGACAAGTGTCACAAAAAAGTGCTCGACGTGATCTGGAACCCTCAAGAAAATAAACGTTACACTCGAAGCACTTCTCTGCTCTGGTAAAGTAGAAAACTTCAAACTCTGGAACCCACGCTGATTACATAGAGTACGTTTCTTTCATCATTGTCGATCAGCATCAGATAAAGCAAATGCAAAGAAAAGCAAATGTGATGGCTGTCACGTTTTTTTATTTTAAATGCATCCCAGCTACTCCTGCTCACAGTCCTTTCTGCAGAGTCTCAAACTGATTCCTTCTAATCCCGACTTGGAATACAACAGCTGGTTGGGCAGGACTGAACCAGCATTTGTGGTTAAACACGGTTAAACCGTCTCTCAACCACTCGTTACGAACAGCGTCATCCCATCTAACCCTCGTTGTCCCTTTAGCTGTCCGGCAGAAACCAAACACCGATCCGCTTCCTTAGCTAGCTTCTAGCGCTCCGAGCAGTCTCTCTTCCACTCGGTGTGAGCTGAAAAGTCCTTTCTTCTCACTTCCAGTGCAACACAAGAGTTGAGTTGTAGCGTGAGATTGCCGTCACTCACACAGGAGATCGGGTAGCTGGTCGACCCCCCACTGCTCAGCAGTGACGGCAGCCTCGAGGGGATAGTCTAATCTGGCTTGGATTACATTGCATTAAAAAAATAGAGAAGTATGCACAGGCATCCAAATACATACACTCGTACTTTCAGCGACTGTCACATTACACAGGCCTGTCTTTGGCTTCCTCGGTTTTTCCACAGGTTTGTCCACTACCTCGTCTCCACACAGGCAACTGTACACCTCTTCAGATTGATCCGATTCTCTGGACTTTGTATAGTCTGGATTGTTAGGAGGTACAGAGTGTTTTTCTGAGGAGTTTAAAGCATCAGCAGAGGTTTAGGAGCTTTACTTAGTAAAAAAGGACAATCTAATGCACAATAGAGAGAAAATCTGTACTGTAAAAATGAAAATGTTCACCTGCTGCTCCCATCATGCCCCACTAACTGCTTTATAACAAAACTCAGAGTTTAAAGTAACTCAGTGACAGAACAAATTCATAATCCATTTCCCAATAATACAGCAAATGCTAAGCTGTGAAGGAATTAAGCAAAGGATTGTGTAAACACACAATGTAAACAGCCTTTTTTTTTTATAAAGCTGAGTCATTCTTTTTATTGCTAAATAAAGCCTCCCATAAGTTTTTGTACCAGCCTATTGCTCATGTTTTCACAAAAACACCTGGCAACAGTCTTTAAGTGGCACACCTAATCACACTTTGACTCTCCTCCTAATGTTTCATCGACCTGAAGAAACAAAACAGCTACGCTAAAGTAACTTGGCACTAATTCCTACCAAGGTGCTTATGCTATTTAACAACTTTGAGGCCTAAAACGTCGCAGTCATGATAAAAGGGGCAAACTCTTCACTTTTATAACAACAAAAATCTAGATCCATAGGTTAAATAACCATTCAAAATAATAAACACACAAAAACTAACATCTACATGTAACAGACAAACTGAAATTCTTGTGCAATCATCAACTACATGGTAATACTGTGAACTGTACCGTCGCTCCCGCAAGAAAAGAAAGGAAAAAAGTAAACAAAGACAAAGAGACACTGTGGCTCCAGGTAAGATGCGAGTGTCTGCTTCAACATCCAAACGGAAAACAGAGGAGATCAAATTGTGAATTATGAGTTTTTGTTGCTTTCCATTTCAGACTTTTTCACAGTTTCAAGTCTTTAGTGTTTTGTATGTGCAAGTCCAGTGAGCCCAGCCTGGCGTCCATCAGCTGATGCAGGGCAACAGAAAAAACAAACGACAACAAAAAGGACTTGAAAGGTGTTTGTCCATCCATCTACGCAACTTAGCTTAGAATCTGGGATTACTGTACCACTGTGGAAACTCAGACCAACACCTCCAACTCGTCACACGCAGCTGTACAAACACGCGTGCACGCACACAGTAAATTCATCAAGTGACAAACAGAGGGATAGATTCTGTTTTAAAGACTTGACACATTCAGGAAAAGTGGGAATCATTTCTGCTGGAACTGACGGCGAATCAGAGCCCTTACGTTCACAAGGATACAATAAAAGCTTTGTGGGAGCACGGTTCAAGGAACTTATTCTTCCACTTCGAGCAGATGCAAATAATTAAAGAGAGTGATAAAGTGTGGACGAGCAAGTGAGCAGGCGCTCCACAACCATCCGACCTCCAACTGGTTGGTCATGCTGGGACTGAGTTTCCATCAGAGTGAGAGATGGAGATCCTACATTTGAGCGCAATGAAGGGGGGAGTGAATTAAAATAGTTTGCCCCTTCATTTAAAAAAAAAAAAAGTGAAAGAGATTGTCCCCGTCGCTACAGGGGCAGTCTGAAGGTGAGGAAAAACATCTGGGCTCCACTGAAGCGCTGAAAAGACACTCAGAGAGACAACAGCAGTGGTGCGGCTCCTTGTTTAGTGGTCAAAACATCCAAAAGCTTCTATCCACACAGACCTGCTCACACTCACTCACTCAGTCACACACACACACACACACACACACACACACACACACACACACACACACACACACACACACACACACACACACACACACACACACACACACACACACACACACACACACACACTAGGAACTCTGGTTAAGGCAGTGGTGGCAGGTGAGGTTGGAGTGAGGTTGGGGTGAGAGTCGGAGAATCAGCTGTTGGGGCTCATGGCAGTGAAAGCTTCCACTACTGAGTCGGTGCTCGTCCTCATCCTCCTCATCTCTCGCCTCGCCCCTCTCTTTTTTACGGTCACTCAAATGACATCAGATTTGCTGGCACCTGAACAAATAAAGTAGATGTGGGTGAACTTAAGACACTCACTCTCTTATGCACGTGTGCGTGTGTGTGTGTGTTTCTACCTGTTGCCTATTCCTCTGACAAGCAGCACTCAGATGTTTAAACCAGAGCAAAGCATTCATCCTGTTTCCTGCCTGGTACTTGTAGGTGTTACCTAGGAAACAGACATTTAAATTATGGAGGTTTTCTTCTCTCCCAACAAATTTCTGCTTGACTTTTGCCGACTTAGTCGAGCAGAAAAAACATTCGCAATGAAAGAATTCAGAAAGTAATTGCGTTTGTTTCCTTCAACAACTTTTCATTTACACGTGGAATGATAACCAGGACTAGCATGCAGCCTTTATGGTAAGTCTGAGCTGGAAGAAATGTTCGAATGCGGCAGCACCTGCAACATTTGACAAGCTAACATTTTAATGAAACGCGCGCACGCGTGCGTGCGTGTGTGTGTGTGTGTCTCACCATGCTCAGAGTCGGTCAACAAGAAGACATCGGGATGCTCTGGATCGTCAGCCATCATGGCCATGAGACCGACCACACACACACTCTTGTTGGATGCGGATTTAAACTTTAAGAAAGAACATAATGACGTTTCTAATAAAATCCATCATTATGGCAGATTACTGTGATTTTTGTTTAGCAGAAGGAAAATGTCTTCACGAGGTTCTCATCAGCCTGGAAGTGACACACGGGGCTGCGGTGATGTCACAGCTCCAATTAATCAGTAAGTGTTAACATCTGTTTGTCCCCTGGCTGCATCAGACTGAAAACAGCCCCCTTCGCACATGTAGACAACAGCTCTGCATTTCCTGTTCTTTGATTCCCGTTTCTCATCTACAGACCCATTTCTCCTCCATGTCCACCTCTGAGACGTTCAGCCAACAGAATCATGATTAAACTGATGGGGTCCTAAGCAGTGTTGGGAATGTTACTTTTAAAAAGTAATTAGTTATAGTTACTGATTACTTTGTCAAAAAAGTAACTCAGTTACTTACCAAGTTATGAGATTATAAAAAAGTAACTACCCTGAAAAATAACTACTTAGTTACTTTTTTCATCAAATAATGCAAGAAAAATGGGTTCCCCTCTTAATTAAACTTACATAATTTACTATAAATGACTACAATAGTGAAATATAAATGAGTAATGACTGGAACATAATAAAATGTATGTCCAAATGTTTTTTATAAACCTGAATAATTTAAATAAATAAGCACTTAACAGGAGGAACTACCAACAGGAACATTACACTAATCTAGACTATTAAAAGGTCACTGTGTGATATTTAACAAGACCCCAATCAGCTAAAACTTAAAATTGCAAATAGAAACACCTGTCAAGGTTCCCGAGCCTTTAAATGGTCTCTCAGTCTAGTTAAAGTACAGAAATGAATGTAATTTTGCACAGTATTCTAATTTTTCCAGCTTCACATAATTGTGTGTTTGTAGTTGCATTTCGGTTGTTGGTAATCTAGTAACGGTTACATAAATAAATAAAATCCTTTAAAATGACACTAGAAGAGGCCAGGGGCGGCGTTAGGCCCAGCTACTTGGGCTGAAGCCCTGAATGTTTTATGAGAAGACTAGTGCGTGTTACGAGTTACGTGTGCGCGCGCGTGTGTTAAGCCCCGGATCTTCTTCAGTCCTAAATCCGACCCTGGAAGAGGCACAAATCTGATGGAGGACGTACATTTACTAACTTGGGTCAGACCCAACCACAGAAGAGCTGAAGCTGGGTGGTAAACACACACAGGTAGTTCTAATAACACCTGAGCGTCCATGACGTCTGAGACTGATGCATCAGTGTTACAGCGGGACTAAAGACATGATCAGGAACAGGTTACAGCTGGATGATCTAGGAAGGTAGAAGATCAGGACATCTGAACGGTGAACAGGTGAGCGTACCTTCGGGACGTCCCGCTGTCACGCTAGGAAGGGCACGGCTGCAGATCCACACCTGCAGCCGTAGACTATTCATCGCGTCTTCCTCGTTCTTCACAGCCGTGATGCACTTGGATGAAAACATCTACCTCTTTAGCTCCTGATCAGCTGATGACAGCTTCAACACACCGCGCTGCTTAACGCACGCATTTCCTTATCAGTAACAGAAACGATGTTTTGTTAAAAGAAGACGGTAATTAATTAGTTTGCTCGTTACAGGAACAAATTATTTTTTATTAACGTGGTTATTTTAAACGGCGTTATTATCATCACTGCTCTGTTGGGTCTACAGCGTGCAGCGACTGAGACAGTGAGAACACTGAGGGTCTCCGCCCACCCGGCCAATCATCATCGTGTTTGTAAGTGCGTTACCGACACCTCTCCCTCCCTGGCTGCAGCTGAAGCGTGGCGGTCAGAAAGCCTCACGCTGCTGCTCAACGTTCGACAAGCACACAGTAACGCACAACCTTCCGTCCCCACTAACGGCGTTGCAACAGCGGGAACAGTAATTAATTAGATTATTCCGTTACCCAAAAAAAGAACGCTGTTAGTAACGCCGTTATATTTAAACGGCGTTACTCCCAACACTGTTCCTAACAGCTGCTCAGACACTCACCAAGCAGTCCTGGCTCTATTGTGTATAAACTACATTATAATAAACACTGTCCAGCACCTCTCATAACAGTGTTCAACTAAGATCCTAGTGTGTTGACAAAGGATGGAGTTATTGCAATTTTGGTTTAATCTAGAAAAAGTAACGTCAAATGTCTCATGATCCGTTTGTGTTGTAAAGGACCCCTGGCAACCACTGCTAGTGATTTATAACCACTTTAGCTGAGGCAGCTGCCTTAAATAAGAATGATATAGAAAAGATGGTTTTCTTTTTTTTCCCTTCATTTTATAGCACCTCTCAAGATAAAAATCACGAGGCACTTCACAAAAAAAAAAATTAAGTATAAAAAAGATTTCAATTATTAAAAATATGTTTCAAATGAGAAAAACAAAAAATTGTGAATAAAAAACGTAAGGAAAGGTAGAGAGTAAATGAATAGGAATGTTTACCAACTGTTGACGTACATCCAAAAACTGAGTGCTTAATAAAAAAAACGTGATTCTGGTCTGGAGACATTTTTCTAACCCACTCACACACCAACATCCATGCACGTCTACGACGTGCACACACGCACGCACGCGCACACACGCACACACGCACACACACACACACACACACACACACACACACACACACGTGCTCACGCCAACAGGCGATTAAAACCATGAACCTCACTGCCTTTGTTTCACGTACAAAGTACTTGAGGAATTGTTGCATATTTTCCTCCGAGTTCATTCAGCAATTAAACTTTTTTGAGGGGGAGACGTAATGGTTATCACGTGTGGTCTCCTTATAAATCGAAGGGCGTTTTGAAGTCACCTGGAACGTTTGCTCTCATGGAAATCAGAGCGTTTTACCTTCATGTCTTATCGGCTGAGCCCAAACAAACAGCATGTTCAGCAGCTGCTGCAGGTCTGTGTGACTTACATGTTTCCTCTCTGTGGCCTTCAGGGACTTTGCAGCGTAGTAGTAAAGCTGGGTTCCACAAAGAGCAGCCCAGTATTTGGTCCAAGATGCCACCTGGATGCAAAAAGAGAAATCCATTCACAAACTGCACTCGTGCTGGAGGAGTCAGAGTCGACACTTATAGCGTACTTATTTACATGCCCGTGTTTTTAATGAGGAGAACTCGTTACGTACGTCTTATTGGAGGGTATCATAAAAATCAAAGACACTAATAGGACCCACAAACACAGACCAGAAAGGGGAAAATATTACATCTTGTTAAACAGCAAGGAAACTTCCCCACACACCTTGTGACGGATTTACTTTATTTTAAGTACATAAAAATCTCTGGATTTGCTTTCAGCCAAAACAAAGTAAAATAATCCTGGGAATCATAAAAGGTAACAAGAGCGACGAGTAAAACTAAAACAAGTCCAAAGACACAAACAGAGGTGTTCTGTGGGTCACGGACTCTTAGGCCCGATCTGGTTTTACTGCCCATGTCCTTCTGTATCAAGTACATGTACGAAAACACATGGAGGTGTGCAGGTTCATAAATTTATAGGTTTTCATTAGCGCTCAAGTGTGTTCTCACAGTTGGCTTCTTGCCCTCCTTGAGCACGGTCTTCCGTCTCAACACCCCCTGCACCGTGACTGCTCCGGGATACAGATGAACCGCCAGCTCCTCCGACTCAGCAGAGCTGCAACAGGACAAGCACAAACGTCTCACACAGCCAAATGGGATCACGGGTTCATATGAACACCATCATACCAGATCACCTCAGAGGAGAAAGCTACCGATGCCCACAATCTGCAAAGGCACCTTTACCTCCACTGTCATTCATCTGAAACTTTTTTTTTGTGCCCAATTTGAATTTCGCTGATATAAATCTGGACTCTACTGTGTGCAGAAAGACGAGCAGATAAGGTGTTGTGCAGATTGTGTCTGTCGGGAGAACCGGAGCAAGAAGCTCAGCCGAGAAGTCCAGTGAGAGAATGAGAGAAACCATCCAGGATCACAAGAAAAGCTTCAAACACAACCTACACGAGATCCGCTTTAACACTTCTTTGTCTGGTTGAATGTAGAAACGTCAACGTTTGTTTTTTTAAGAAACCCAGACAGAGAATATGTTTATCCAGGTTATAAAAACTCATTAAAATTTGAATAATTTTAACAGAGAAAAATGAAAACTAGCCGAGTTTAATAAAAATCATTACCTGCAAAGACTTTGCTAATTATTATAAGCCTGCTTCTCCATTTGTCATTCCCATTTATATCCAGACAAAAGCTTGATGAAGAAGAGATGTGACTATCTGATTACATCATCACGGTGAGGAGTGTGTGAATGCTGTCTGAGTCAATTTGATCAAGTCTTATACAATAACCAGGTTATGGAGTATTTACTAGAATGGTCTAATTGTAAAAGTATTATTGGAAACTTGCTCCAGGCTGCAGCCTGAGGTTGGGGCAAAGCTAAGAAAACCTCACACCTCCAGCTTCATGTGAGAGCAACAGACATGCAAAAAAGCCCCAGACAGATCATAGAATGATGAGAAACATCAAGATAAGAACCATAAACCCCCAAAACACCCCATCTCCTTCAGCCCACTTCACCACAGGAGGACTCAAACACACAGTGAGCAGCGCCCCCTGGCAGCTACTGAGGGTGTGAAAAAGTGAAGGCAAGAAAGAGTTGGCTTCAGATCAAGCTGGTTCTGGTCGAGGGGGCGGGTGGGTGTACCTGCTGGGCCTCAGGACTCCTCTGTACTGGATGCGGGCCACACGGCTCACTGGGCCCAGAGAGTGATAGAACCGAGTCCTGTTCAGAATAGGATGATAGGACAGGATACGGGGCACGGGACACTGTTAAGCTTTGTGGCTGGTTGATTTTTCTGTTTTCTATTAAAATTACGCAGGTTAGGGCTAGATGAGGAGCAGTCATTTGGTTATAAGGATTATTAATGGGGGTGAGGTGCTTCAAAAATGTAAAGAAACTATGCTTTGGAAAAGAGATTAGGATGCTCTTCAGACTAGTTAACTCAGCGGCTTTCACATCCAGCTCAATACACCTCACGCAGAGAGTTAAAACATACAAATATAATAACTTCCAGAATGCCAGAGAAGCAAAAGCATCTTTAGATCAATGATGAGAGAGAGAGAGAGAGAGAGAGAGAGAGAGAGAGAGAGAGAGAGAGAGAGAGAGAGAGGGAGAGGGAGAGGGAGAGAGAGGGAGAGAGAGCGAGAGCGAGCGAGCGAGAGAGAGAGAAATGTTGGCCTTGGTCACTAGGCAAGAAGCAATGCTGAGCATGGTGTGTTGGAGTTTTAATGGCGGATCATTTGGCGTAAGCTTTACCCAAAAAAAAAAAAAATAATCAAAATGACCACAGAAATGAACATGTTTCATGATCTGCTTGCTGAATGGCTGATATGGATGCATTACCTCTCAAAAGCTGGCCAAGACATCTCTTCACTGAGCTCAGAGCCCTCACTGCTCCCTGCACACCAACACCAATCATTAGGGGAAAAGTCAGAATCAACTCATTTTGCTTTATTTATAAGAATACAAGCTTCGGACTTACCGAGTGAAATGCCACTGGACAGAGTAGAGCTCTCTGCCTGTCCCCTGGTGGGGCTGTGGCTCTCTAATACACTGTCATCCAGCAGGTGACGAGAACCAGCGTTGGGAAAAGTGGCACTTTTAAACTCAACCGTGTTCATCTTATGGATGAAGCTGAGGAGACATCAAACAAAGAGAGGAAGAGGGGGAGATTAACATTTTATCTCCATCAGCACCTAGAAGATTACAGTTTCTTCTTCACAAAACCAAAACTACTGACTTGTAGCCCAGGCTGTGGCACTTCCTGTGCCCATAAGGCAGCATGTTCCTGGGGGATGGAGGCGTGGCTGGGACGTCAGCAGTCACTGACCCCTTACGTCCACAAAGAGGAGAAGATGATGCTTCCTGGCCTGTAAACGAAATATGAATGACCTGTAGGGAACCATAAAAATCAGAAATACACACTGATAATCTGCACTCAAACTGACCAACAAGATCCTCCTTAGAGGCGTTGGCTCGTGGTGTGCTGGTGCCTGGCTCAATCTTCTGTGACAACCTGGGGGGAGAAATATTGGTCACTGCAACAGGCTGACATTAAACCGACAACAGAGCCAAAATCAGAAACTCGCTCCTGAGAAGTGATTAGAATAATGAGTCATTTCGTGAGAAAACTCATAACTCTCTGCAAACCTTCCCCTCTCATCTCGTTAAACTAATTTGGTGTTTCTGAAGGTAAAAGAATACAATTTTATTTTCTCTCCAAGTGTTTTTCTCCTCAGAAGAAGCTAAAATAACGTATTATTATTCTGCTGAGCTGTGGTAGCCTCACTGGAGGGGGCCATCAGCTGGCACACTTCTGCTAACCTCTTAACATTCTCCCTCTCCTGATTACAACATTTTGCTTTGACATAGAATGTGCAACTAATAGTTCACCTGTTGAATTAATTAGAGATTCACTAAGATAAATACAATACAGTCAATCTCTCACTAAACAGAATATTTTCTAAGAAATCACAATGTAGCCATAG
>NC_091748.1:48051912-48164412 GCF_043380555.1 Nothobranchius furzeri
ATATATATATATATATATATATATATATATATATATATATATATATATATATATATATATATATACATATATATATATATATATGTATATATATATATATATATATATATATATATATATATATATATATATATATATATATATATATATAGATATAGATATATATCTATATATATAGATATATAGATATATAGATATATATACATGGGTGGTCTCATCCTTGGGGGAGCTTCTGGGTTCTGTTAAAGCGCTTGAAAGCCCAACTGGAGTGTTTGTTTCCCATGCCACCAAAGTGGAAACACCAAACGGAGAACACTGCAGAGGAATGGCATGCATGGGTCTCATCCACGAAGGAAGCCTCTTCTAAAGCCCATGCACATAAAAGCATGCCTAGGATTTGCTAGGGCCCATGCTGACAGAGATGAAGACTATTTGGACTCTATACTCTGGAGTGACGAGATCACCGTTTTTGAAACTAATGGTTTCAAACCTGTATGGCCTACATGGCCCAAGTTGTGGGCATGAATATATTTTTATGCTCCTGTAATAGATTGGTAACCTGTCTGGCTTTTATCCTGCTTCTCAACTAATGACTGCTGGAGAGCTCTCTGTGGTCCTGGAAAGAATCAAAAGGGAATTGAAATTCAATGGATGAACATTTGTTTACTCTTTTATTCATTCTGTACTCCATCAGGGCACCATGATAATACCCACACTTAACTCTGTCCTACATGATGAGACAGAGTGGGAGACTCCTCACACCTTCAACCCTCAACACTTTTTGGACCAGGATGGTAAATTTAGGAAGAGAGATGCTTTCATGCCCTTCTCTGCAGGTCAGTTGCTTGTTTAAGTTATTAAAACACTATTAGTTTTATTATACTTATTTTCACACAGTGACAATTATTACAGATGAAATGTATTTATATTAGAAATAGAAAAAATAACTTTACTGTTAAGATTGTGCCTTGATATGTGGATAAATTAATGAACTTTTAAGAGAAAACAATTTTTTTAAAGAATTTCAAACCTGAAGGATTTAGGAGAGGATTTAAATCGGAAAAGGGTAGAATGCCTTCTCTGGGTCAGGGACTAGGTCCTGCCCCAAGTGGAGGAGTTTAGGTATCTCTGGGTCTTGTTCATGAGTGAGGGAAAGATGGAGCGCGAGATCGATAGACGGATTGGTGCTGTGTCTGCAGTGATGCGAGCGTTGTACTGGTCTGTCGTGGTGACGAGAGAGCTGAGCCAAAAGGCAAAGCTCTTGATTTACTGGTCGACCTACGTTCCAACCCTCACCTGTGGTCACGAGCTTTGGGTAGTGACCGAAAGAACTAGATCGCGAGTACAAGTGGCCAAAAAGAGTTTTCCCCAGGGTGAAGGGCTCTCCCTTAGCGATAGAGTGAGAAGCTCAGTCATCCGGGAGGGGCTCAGAGTATACCCGCTGCTCCTCTACGTCGAGAGGCGCCAGTTGAGGTGGCTCAGACATCTGGTCAGGATGCCTCCTGGAAGCCTCACTGGTGAGGTTTTCCAGGCACGTCCAACTGGAAGGAGACCCAAGGGAAGACCCAGGACACATTGGAGGGACTATGTCTCTCACCTGGCCAGGGAACGCCTTGGGATTCCCCCAGAAAATCTGGCCCAAGTAGCTGGAAAGAAGCAAGTCTGGGTGTCTCGGCTTAGGCTACTGCCCCGCGACCCAACTCTGGATAAGCGGATGAAAAGATGGATGGATGGATGGATGGATGGATGGACGGATTTAGGAGAGTTGTCTGTTCAAAGTACATAACTAACTATGTATGATCCTAAAACATTTATACCAGGCAATGTTCTTCAATGCCAGACAGAAATTCCAAAGGAACCTCTCTCTGCTGTTTTTTTCATACAGGAAGTGCCTCTTCTGAGAGCTTTCCGCTGCCAAAATAAAGTTAGAGACTAATATTTGCATGTTAATTCTTCCAAAAAAGCATTTTACAAAAGAATTAAAGGTGTGCATTTGTTCTCAAATTTAAAATAATCTGAATTTGTGCATAAAGAATAATGTCTGAACAGAAACGAGAATGTGTGATTGTAAACAGCTGATTTTTCACAGCAATAAACCGATCTGTTCAAAAATGATTCAAGCAGCAGAGCACAAGAAGGAGTTATAAGATATAAGTTATAAGATATTAAGTAAAAAAGAAATCACACATTGACCATTTTCCAAGTGGGGGGTTTGGACACATTTTAAGAGTTTTTAGAAAGCACAATGAAAACATCAGATGAGCCTTGTATTAGTACACATAAAAGTCTGCTTAATCTTACTTTTTACAGGACATTAGGGTAGCCTGGGAGGATGGTAAATAATTGTAAATTGAGTGATCAAACCTAATGAACTGTTTATTCTCAGGTAAGCGTGTGTGTCTGGGGGAACAGCTGGCCAAGATGGAGTTATTCCTGTTCTTCACCTCCCTCCTTCAGAGGTTTTCCTTCTCAGCTCCAGAAGGAGAGCAGCCCAGTCTGGAGTTCAGACTGGGAGGAACTCGTTGTCCCAAACCTTACCGCCTCTGTGTGGTACAACGCTGAGCCATCAGTTGTCCAAGAATGAGCACAATTACACTGAAAAAAAATTATAAACACTTTTGATTTTGTTCCTATTTTTTGTGAACTCAAAGATCTGAAACATTTCACGAAAAACATCAAGTACCGTTCTCAAATCTGTGTTAATGAGCACTTCATTTTTTCCGAGATGATCCATCCCACCTCACGGGTGAGTCATGTCAAGGTGCTGATTAGACAGCATGAATTTTGCACAGGTGTGCTTCAGACTGGCCACAATACTCAGTTTTATTTGTGTGACTTAAGATTAAATTTACAAAATTTACATCTTTTGCTTTTATGGCATTCAAAGTAAAGTGGCTGAATGTGTTATCTTAAAAGTGTCATGGTAAATCACTAATGCCTCTAAATCCAAGGAAAGAAACTCTGTGGGAAAAATCTATGTGCTCACTTTTAATATTAATTTTTCTATACGTTTTGTAAATTGTAATCTGTGTGGATTTAATATTTAGTTATATTCTATAATTGTAATGTCACTGATAAAGTTTGCTTAAATTATAATACCTTAGTAACTTATGATTTATTATTTACTATACAGTAAGAAAGTAAGAACTGCCAAACTGAGCTGTTGTGTGCTTCCTAACCTCAGTGAGAGTACAGAGAAGAGTGAAAACAACCAATATCCACAGCCATTTTGGACATTTGACAGAGAGAACATATGTGTAGACATGAATTCCCACTATTAAAAATAAAATGTTCCTTTGGAAGTTGTCCCACTTTGTTCAAAGTGATTTTATATGCTGAATAAATATCCCATTACCTGACTCTAAGTGTTGTGTGAATATGGAAGTCACTAAGAAATCCACAGCAAGCTTTTAACATTACATAGCATCAATGAAGGTGTTTTCTGTGACTGATCAATGATGAGGCTTTCAAAATGTGCTACATGTGAGGGTTGATGAGCGCCTTGAAGGCCGCTCTCGTGATCTGCCTGTATCTGGTTTTGTTCTACACGATTGTGTGTGTAACAATGGACGGGTTGGACTGTGGAGACAAATTTCTATGCTTCAGGACGCTGGGGCATTGACAATAAAGTTGATTCTGATTCTGATAAAATGCAGAAAGTAATGTTTTTTTGTCAGGTGTGTACTTTAAGTGGCCCAAAATCTATGAATATCTGACCTTTGTTGCATGTGATCCACTTCCTTCTGTAATCTGAGCTGGGTTACTTGATTACACACCTGAGGATAAGAAAGGCTTAATGTGAGCTAACAGTTAGTTCATGATTAGTGTGACCAAACTCCATCTAGCTGACATCACTCAAAGACAAAGAATACTTATAACTGTCATGATGGGTGGTAATTTCTTAACCCACATGAAGAATCACTCAGGGATAGGGTAAGAGATGATAATAAAATCTTTATTTTATAAAGAAAACAAAGCAAAAACTGAGGGCGCTGATCCAAACGGGACAGGAAACAAGGCAACTCCGACTCTAAGAAGAACGGTGAGAGTGATTAGAAACTGAGAACCAGGAGATGAATAATCATGAGAGGAACGGGCTTACTGAGTTGAGCAGGACGAGGGGCAGGAGGGAGAGGCAAGTCAGGTTGATGCAGGGAGGAGATGGTCGCTGGAGGTGATGCTGGATCCAGGAAGGCAGGTGAGCGGTGGAGAGCAGGAGGCCAGGGAAGCTGAACGACGCTTGTGATAAATCACACCTCAGGCAGGTGGAGGGAATCCAGGGCTGGTACAGACAAGAATGCAGAGCTGGGTTAGTTCAGGTAAACGAGTCTTAAAGTCAAGGCACAGATAAGGACATGGCTAGATGTACCCAACAGTAGAGTATCAACCGGCATTGAGGTATGGCAGCACCGCTCCTTAAATCCTCTGGCCAGGCTGATGGCAATTAGCTGCAGCTGCTGCTGCTGCTCCCCAACACACTCACCTGCAAACAATGAAGGGGAAATAGCAGCAGAAGCAGAGAGAAGGCAGAACCATGACAATACCCCCCCCCCCCCCCTCAAGGGACGCCACCCGGCGGCCCAGCCGAGGAGGAGGAGGAGGAGGAGGAGGAGGACTCAAAATCCCTGATGAGAGAGATGTCATCAATCCACGAAGCAGGAACCCACTGAAGATGCTCCAGACCGCATCCCTCCCAATCCACAAGGTATTGACGAACGCGACCCCGGGGGCGAACATCCAGGATGCGCCGGACCCGGTAGCCGAGACTGCCGTCAGAGAGCCGGACAGGAGGAGGAGGCTCAGCAGGAGGGCACAGAGGACTGGACACGAAGGGCTTGACCAAGGAGACATGGAAGACCGGGTGGACCCTCATGGACGAGGGCAGGGACAGGCGCACAGAAACAGGACTGAGAACTTCAGTGATGGTGTAGGGACCGATGAACCGGGGGTAGAGCTTCCTATTGGCACCCTTAAGTTTAATGTCACGGGTTGACAACCATACCTGCTGGCCAGGAGCGTAGACGGGGGCCGGACGGCGGCGCCGGTCAGCCAGCCGGCGGTTGCGGTCGGTAGTCCGTTGGAGAGCGGCTCTGGCCTGGTTCCAGGTGCGCCGAGCGCGACGGATGAACTGGGGAACTGAAGCTGGGGAATCGGAGTCGGAGGGGAACAGAGGTGGCTGATAACCCAGAGAGATCTCGAATGGGGACTGACCTGTGGTGGAGGAGACGTGAGAGTTGTTTGCATACTCAATCCATGCCAATTGGCCGCTCCATCCAGACGGGTTATTGGAGCAGACACATCTCAGCATGGCCTCCAGCTCCTGGTTCATCCGCTCGCACTGGCCGTTGGTTTGTGGGTGGAAGCCAGAACTCAGAGCAGGTCGAGCCCCCAGATGGGCGGCAAACTCCTTCCATACTCGAGACAGGAATTGAGGACCCCGGTCCGAGAGAATCTCCAAGGGGATCCCATGTAGACGGAAAACCTGAGAGATGAGGAGGTTGGCAGTTTCTGCAGAGGTTGGAAGGTGTTTAAGAGTGACAAGATGACAGGATTTGGAGAACCGGTCAACAATGGTGAGTATGGTATTAAAACCCCTGGAGTCGGGTAACCCGGTAACAAAGTCCAATGCTATGTGGGACCAGGGGCGTGATGGAATAGGCAGGGGGCAGAGGAGACCATGAGGTGACTGGTTGCTCGACTTGTTTCGGGCACAAACCTGGCACGCGCCTATGAATTCCTTAGTGTCCCTGTAGAGAGACGGCCACCAAAACATCCGACGGATGAGGGCAAGAGTTCTACCCACGCCAGGGTGGATAAAAAACCTGGAGGTGTGGGCCCACTTAATTACTGCACTGCGAACAGAGGAGGGAACATAGGTTCGGTTAGGGGGGCCCGTACCTGGGTCAGGGTCCGTCTGCTGGGCCTCTAGAACATTGGTGGAGATGTCCCAAGTAATAGACCCAAGGATACAGGATGGAGGAAGGATAGTGGTGGACTCAACCTCCCTGTCCGGGGCGTATAGGCGGGATAGGGCGTCAGGTTTGGTGTTCTTGGTTCCGGGTCTGTAAGAAATGCGGTAGTTAAAATGGGAAAAGAACAGAGACCAGCGGGACTGGCGGGGATTAATCCTCTTGGCCTCCCTCAGGTACGCTAGATTCTTATGATCAGTCAAAATCAGGATGGGATGTTCCGCCCCCTCAAGCCAGTGCCGCCACTCCTCCAGCGCCAGTTTTATGGCCAGCAGTTCCCGGTCTCCCACGTCGTAGTTCTTCTCGGCTGGGGACAGACGACGAGAGAAGAAAGCACACGGATGCAGGGTCTTATCGACTGGGGAGACCTGGGACAATACAGCACCTGCTCCGGTGTCAGACGCATCCACCTCCAGGGTGAATTGCAGGAGAGGATCTGGTCGGGTGAGGATGGGTGCCTGGGTGAAACGCTTCTTCAATGTCAGGAAGGCCTCTTCCGCCTCAGGAGTCCAAGAAAAAGACTTGTTAATGGAGGCGAGTTGTGTGAGAGGGGTGGCTATGGTACTGTAGTCCTTAATGAATCTGCGGTAGAAATTGGCAAAGCCCAAGAACCGTTGCAGCTGTTTTCTGGTCGTGGGTGAGGGCCATTCCTCCACAGCTCTGATCTTTTCCGGATCTGCCTTCAACTTTCCGCTCTCCAGAACAAAGCCGAGAAACTTGACGGACGAGGAGTGAAATTCACACTTCTCTGCCTTGACAAAAAGACGATTCTCTAAGAGGCGTTGGAGGACTGCTCGGACATGATGGCGGTGTTCTCTGGGAGATCTGGAAAAGATGAGAATGTCATCCAGATAAACAGTGACAAATTTGTTGAGGTAATCGCTGAGAACTGAGTTAATCACGGACTGAAAGACCGCGGGAGCATTGGTTAGTCCAAAAGGCATGACCAGATATTCAAAATGCCCGAGAGGGGTCTTAAAGGCGGTCTTCCATTCGCCTCCCTCTCGGATTCGGACTAGATAAGCATTTCGGAGGTCGAGTTTAGTAAATATGGAGGCATCATTGACTGGGTCGAATGTGGATGAGAGCAAGGGAAGTGGGTACTTGTTTTTGATGGTTATGTGGTTTAATTCCCGGTAGTCAATGCAAGGACGTAGAGATCCATCCTTCTTGGACACAAAAAAAAAAATCCCGCACCCAGGGGTGAAGTGGAAGGTCTTATTATGCCCGCAGCAAGGGATTCCGAAATGTATTGAGTCATGGCTTCATGTTCTGGTCTAGACAAGTTATACAACCTGCTGGTGGGTAGTTTGGAATCTGGGATGAGATCGATGCGCATGTCGAAGGGTCTGTGGGGTGGCAACGTCGAGGCGTGGTCCTTGCTGAAGACCTGCCGGAGGTCGTGGTATTCAGGAGGTACTCCGGACAGGTCAGGAGACTCAGGGGTGTTGGCCTTGGGGTTGAGTATAGGGATAGAGGCAGATGATAAACAGTGGGACAAACAAAAACTGCTCCAGTTACAGATACTCCCTGTTCTCCAATCGATTTGTGGATTATGCGTGGTTAACCACTCGTGGCCCAGGACAGGTGACTGAGGGGATGGAAACACAAAGAAGGAGATTACCTCATGGTGGTTACCGGATACCAGTAGGTTTATGGGAACCGTCTGGTGGGTGATGGTAGTCAGGGAACAACCGTCCAGGGAGGACGCACGGAGGGGCGTAGAAAGAAGAACTGTGGGAATCTCCAGTTGTTGCACCACCACCTGGTCCAGTATATTGCGTTCGCACCCAGAATCCACCAAGGCAACTGCAGAGATGGTTTTGTGATTAAAGGAGACCACACAGTTCATGGAGCACAGGGGTCTTGGGTCAGCAATGCCACCCACCAGTAACCCTGGACCTACTGGTGGGTGCAATCTTTTGGCTGAACAGGGCAGTGTGAGATCATATGACCTGCTTGACCACAATAGAGACAGAGACTAGCAGTCCTCCGCCTCAGTTTCTCCTCAGGAGTTAGCTGAGCCCTGCCCAGCTGCATAGGTTCTGTCTGCGACAGTGGTGGTGTCAGGGTCGCGATGTGCATCTCAGGGGCAGTGACGGGAGGCAGCTGTCGGGAACTCCTACGCCGGTTCTTGAGGCGTTTTTCGATGCGAGAGGCAAGGGAGATTAGACTCTCCAGGTTCTCAGAATCTGGCAGAAGGCTAACTGATCCTGAAGATCTTCTGACAGGGCCTGAGAAAGGGCGGCTCGGAGCGACGCGTCATCAAGTGTGGAAATGGATGCTAAAGTTCTAAATTCAATGGCAAAGTCTAGTACAGAAAATCTCCCCTGACGTAAGTTCCAGATCTGCTTAGCTATTTCCGCAGGGTTGTCAGGAGTGTCGAAAATTTGTGTGAATTCAGACAGAAACTCAGGGAGAGGACCGAGTAAAAAACCAGGCTGGCGACTCCTAGCCTCGGCCCATAGCAATGCCTTACCACGTAATAATCCTACAATAAACGAAATTTTTACCGGATCGCTTGAAAAAGTGTCAGGAGATCGTTCGAACGCTAATTTACATAACAACAAAAAACTCTGACATTTGCCGGGCTCACCTGAGAAGGTGTCTGGTGTGGGAGAATCTGCGACCCGGAAATGACCTGGTGATGGTGGAACCGGAAGTGACGGAGCGGGTGGAGCGGAGGGATTGGATGAGGCTGTAGCACTGAGTTGAGCCCGCAGCTGGTGGTTTTCGGCGTCGAGTTGTAGTAACCGTTGATTGGTGATGGTTAACTGTTCGAGCACGGACTGAATAGATCTTTCGTGCTGGGTTAATGTGGAAACTAACGCCGGAGGAAGTGATTCTGTCATGGGATCTGTAGTTTGGCCGGTTGATTCTGTCATGATGGGTGGTAATTTCTTAACCCACATGAAGAATCACTCAGGGATAAGGTAAGAGATGATAATAAAATCTTTATTTTATAAAGAAAACAAAGCAAAAACTGAGGGCGCTGATCCAAACGGGACTGGAAACAAGGCAACTCTGACTCTAAGAAGAACGGTGAGAGTGATTAGAAACTGAGAACCAGGAGATGAATAATCATGAGAGGAACGGGCTTACTGAGTTGAGCAGGACGAGGGGCAGGAGGGAGAGGCAAGTCAGGTTGATGCAGGGAGGAGATGGTCGCTGGAGGTGATGCTGGATCCAGGAAGGCAGGTGAGCGGTGGAGAGCAGGAGGCCAGGGAAGCTGAACGACGCTTGTGATAAATCACACCTCAGGCAGGTGGAGGGAATCCAGGGCTGGTACAGACAAGAATGCAGAGCTGGGTTAGTTCAGGTAAACGAGTCTTAAAGTCAAGGCACAGATAAGGACGTGGCTAGATGTACCCAACAGTAGAGTATCAACCGGCGTTGAGGTGTGGCAGCACCGCTCCTTAAATCCTCTGGCCAGGCTGATGGCAATTAGCTGCAGCTGCTGCTGCTGCTCCCCAACACACTCACCTGCAAACATTGAAGGGGAAATAGCAGCAGAAGCAGAGAGAAGGCAGAACCATGACAATAACTCTTGAAGTCATTTATTAAAAATACATGTGTGCAACAAACTCAAGTATTTCAGTGCAAAAATAAACAATTCACTTTTCACATGTGCATGATATGCTTTGTGCATAAAAAGTTCACTTCTTTTTATCAGCTAATGTGTTCAGTGCAGACAAGAGACCCTCCATCAAATGCTTCTGCTGGTGGCTGCTTTGTCCTGCTGAGCTGTACGTTCTTTAGACTCCCACTCTGTCAGTTCACAGAAGAACTGCATCATGGTATTAAAGCATTCAGCGTCTGACCCACCCAAGCATCTCCTGCACTAGCACAGATTCGAGAGTGAGACGCCTTGCAAAAATCAAGCCTATGCTGTCGAGAGCCCACCTGGAGCGGGTACTGCATGCCTTTGTAATTTCTAGGCTTGATTACTGCAGCTCTCTCTATGCAGGGTTGTGTCAGTCATCACTGTGTCGCCTACAGGTTGTGCAGAACAGCGCAGCCAGGTTCCTGACTGGGACCAGGAAACGGGACCACATCAGTCCGGTTCTGGCCTCCCTGCACTGGCTTCCGGTTTGCTATCTCTCACAATTCAAAATCCTCGTCTTTGTTTTTAATTTCTTCCAGGGTGGTGGTCCCCCCTATCTAGCCACACTCCTGAACAGACACTCCCCATCACGCGCTCTGCGCTCCTCTGACCAAGGCCTGCTCGCTGTCCCTCGTTCTAGGTGTCGTACTCGCGGTAACCGGGCTTTCTCAGTCCTAGCACCGTCACTATGGAACCAGTTGACACCCTCAGTTAGGCTGTCCCCATCTCTGCCAGTCTTTAAGAGTCGCCTAAAAACACACCTCCTCCGCTTGGCGTTTCCAGAACATGTTTGATTTTGGCCCTCTTTTATGTTGAATTTATTTCACAGTTTTCATTGGTTCACTCTATCCATTGTTTTACACATTTGTCCTGTACCAGAATGTTTCACCTATTTTGTAATTTGTATTTTGTAATTTGAATTGCTTTTATTTTTGATTTATGCAATATATTTACCTTCAACTGAACCATGTTCAGCGACTTGGGCTTCCTGACAGGGTTGCGGAAGGCGCTTTGTAAATAAAGCTTTGATTGATTGATTGATAGCCAGATGTGTGTCACCCCTTTTTCTCTTTCCTGGAAAAAAACATGGAGGGTGGAGACAGAATTAACACACAACAAGTGCCATGTGATACACTAAAGTTTTAGAGTACTTCATGTGTCCTGCTGCTGACATATTTTATGGAGATGCAGATACAACAGGACTTGGCACCTACACACATTGCCAAAGCAACCAGTACCATTGGTTTAAAGACCATGGTATCCCTGTTACTGATAGGCTAGCAAACTCTCCAGACCTTAACCACATCAAAAATCGATGTGGTATTGTGAAGAGGATGATGCAATACGTCAGACCCAACACTTCAGAAGAGCTGAAGGCCACCATTAGGGCTCTCATAACACCTGAGCAGTGCCGATCGACTATGAGGGAGGCGGGGCAAAGAGTCCAGCCAAATGTGAGTTGCTTCACAGTTGCCTCCATCATCAGATAGTGAGAATTAGTAAGAAGTAACTCTTTGTAAGATTTGGAATAAATAATAAGAATGTCAATTAAATCAATGTAATAGGGAGCCTAAGTCTCCTCATGGGTCCCCCGAAGAATTAAAAAAAGAATGCAAGTCAACGGGGCTAAATGAGCTTTTTTCTAATCCGTTTTGCCTTACGCGCTGTGGACCAAACATATGTTGTACTGCAATTTGAAGGAAAAGCAATGATGGTGTTTCGACCACGCCAGTCATGTACTTAGAGATTTATCAGCTTCTAAAAGTTTGTAATTAGCATGACTACAAACCAGACATTGCTCAGACATTGCTTCGTCGCATATGTGAAGTCACCACAGAATCCCCTCTGTCTTAGGGTAGCTGCTACTTGGCCAGATTTATGGTGGCTCTTTTCTCCTGTGAGAAGGCTGTGAAGTTTGCTGAACTCACAGCCACTTTCCCTCAATTTTCTCTGTGTCTGGTTCGATGACGTCACTTTCGCGAAGCGCATTTGTAGTCCTGGACTTATTTTCACACAAAACCTAAAATAGCGCCCCCACCTCTTCCAAAATAAGTGCTTTCTTGGCATCAAAATGCTTCTTTAAAATTCACAGACATCATATGTGAAATCCATGGCACAAAAGAAACAGAATTAGAAAATAGCATTTTTTGCCCCTTTGACTTGCATCCATTTCTTTCTTCTTCTGGGGACCCATGGTCTGGAAGTAGATGGGCGTAACTTAGGCTCCCTAGTGTATTATTCATTCTGTGAAGTCTAATTTTTTTATAGGCCCTCCCCAGACCTGGTCTGATTCCTGTCTACAGTCTTTACATACTTGGTTTTTCAACCTGGCACGGCATAAATCACAACAAAAGAACTAAACGTTTCACAAAATTCTATCTTTTTTTTTCTAAATTACCACTTAAAGAAAAAAAATTAAAGATTTTTTTATAACATTTATTTTATAATATAGAAAAGACTCAACTTTTTACTTTAAAAGGTCTAACTTATGATTTATGTCTCTGTAGCATTTTAGACATTTGGTTTGAAAGCACATTGAATGACATTTTATTTTGAAATCCATTTGAGTGAGACTTTGACCTGAGCACAGCAGTGTTATCTTTTCTGCCTTGCCTATATGGTTTTGTAATATCTTGTCCACATATATTTGCTCTGAGGCTGAAAGAAGACAAATCAGCAGAATTAGTTTAAGAAATGGAAATAATTTATGCTGTTCTTGGCCTGGAGTGGTTGGATATCAGAAGTCTTTTAGTTTTCTTTTGCATTTTTCTTCTACTGACTGCTGTTATGAGGAACAAAGTTCCAAGAAACTTTCCACCAGGGCCATGGTCTCTTCCTTTCATCGGGGACCTACATCGAATCGATGCTTCAAGAATTCACCTGCAGTTCAAAGAGGTAGGTTTCTGTAATTAGTAATAACAAGAATCAATTTTATTATCAGTTATAAAAAAAATCTAATGGTTTACAAATATATATATATATATATTTTTTTTTTTTGTTAGATATTAGATATTGACCTATACTTAAAAGACAGACTCCAGCACTTTGTTCAGTATGGGTTCGGCAGGTTGCTTTAAAACACAATCATTCACTCATTCACACATACAGGTGCTGGCCAGTAAATTAGAATATCATCAAAAGGTTGAAAATATTTCAGTAATTCCATTCAAAACGTGAAACTTGTACATTATATTCATGCAATGCACACAGAGCAATGTATTTCCAATGTTCATTACATTTAAATTTGATATTCATAAGTGACAACTAATGAAAACTCCAAATTTGGTATCTCAAAAAATTAGAATATTCTGAAAAGGCTGAATATAGAAGACACCTGCTGCCACTCTAATCAGCTGATTTACTCAAAACACCTGCAAAGGCCTTTAAAAGGTCCCTCAGTCTTGTTTTGAAGGCACCACAATCATGGGGAAGACTTCTGACTTAACAGCTGTCCAAAAGACAATCATTGACACCTTGCACAAGGAGGGCAAGACACAAAAGGTGATTGCTAAAGAAGCTGGCTGTTCGCAGAGCTCTGTGTCCAAGCACATTAACAGACAGGCGAAGGGACGGAAAAAATGTGGTAGAAAAAAGTGTACAAGCTCTAGGGATAACCGCACCCTGCAGAGAATTGTGACGACAAACCCATTCAAAAATGTGGGGGAGATCCACAAAGAGTGGACTGCAGCTGGAGTCAGCGCTTCAAGAACCACCACGAGGAGACTCATGAAAGACATGGGATTCAGGTGTCGCATTCCGTGTGTCAAGCCACTCTTGAACATGAAACAGCGCAAGAAGCGTCTCGCCTGGGCCAAGGACAAAAAGGACTGGACTGATGCTGAGTGGTCCAAAGTTATGTTTTCTGATGAAAGCAAGTTCTGCATTTCCTTTGGAAATCAAGGACCCAGAGTCTGGAGGAAGAGCGGAGAAGCACAGAATCCACGTTGCATGAGGTCCAGTGTAAAGTTTCCACCGTCAGTGATGGTGTGGGGTGCCATGTCATCTGCCGGTGTTGGCCCACTCTGTTTCCTGAGGTCCAGGGTCAATGCAGCCGTCTACCAGGAAGTTTTAGAGCACTTCATGCTTCCTGCTGCTGACCAACTTTATGGGGATGCAGACTTCACCTTTCAACAGGACTTGGCACCTGCACACAGTGCCAAAACCACCAGCACCTGGTTCAAGGACCATGGTATCCCTGTCCTTGATTGGCCAGCAAACTCGCCTGACCTTAACCCCATAGAAAATCTATGGGGTATTGTGAAGCGGAGGATGCAATACGCTAGACCCAACAATGCAGAGGAGCTGAAGACGACTATCAGAGCAACCTGGGCTCTCATAACACCTGAGCAGTGCCACAGACTGATCGAGTCCATGCCACGCCGCATTACTGCAGTTATTGAGGCAAAAGGAGCCCCGACTAAGTATTGAGTGCTATACATGCACATTCTTTTCATGTTCATTCTTTTCAGTTGGCCAACATTAGAGAAACAAACATTTTTTCATTGGCCTTTAGAATATTCTAATTTTCTGAGATACCAGATTTGATGTTTTCATTGGTTGTCACCTATAAATATCAAAATTAAACGTAATAAACATCGGAAATACATTGGTCTGTGTGCATTGCATGAATATAATGTACAAGTTTCACGTTTTGAATGGAATTACTGAAATATTTTCAACCTTTTGATGATATTCTAATTTACTGGCCAGCACCTGTACATTCAGACTCTACAATGTAGCCACAGATGCCCTTGGGCTCACTGACAAAAGCAAGGCTACACTGGTGCCACTGGTTCCTGCACACCACAAATAGGCAATGTGGGTTAAGTGTCTTGCCCAAGGAAACAACAACAGTGATAATGAACCAGCAACCATCCAATTACGAGGTGGACACTTAACTCCTCTGTCATCATCGCCTTTGTAAGCATTGGCAAGGTCAGCTGCGAAGTGCACCAAATTTGGGCTTTAGTTGTAAAACTTGGATACACATTATGTCTTTTTTTCTTTTAGTTGGTTTCTCAGTTCCCAAATGTTCTCTTGGTGTAAAACAAAAAGATCATTCTGCTATCTGTGTTCAGTTTGCAGAGAAGTATGGGAACATTTTCAGCATTTGTCTCTTCGGCGGAAGGATTGTTGTCATCAATGGGTACAAACTTGTGAGAGAAGCTCTGGTCCAAAATGGAGAACACTTCATAGATCGTCCCAGTGTCCCACTGTTTGAAGACTTAATAGGAAATAAAGGTGGTGTATTTGTATTTTTAATCAGAAATAATTAGGAGTTTCTAATGCAAGCAGCATGTTCTATCCAGATGTATTGAGTAGATATTAACACAAATCTATTTTATATTATATCAACCAATGATTACATTATAAAACTTTTTTTTTCAAAAGGTCTTGTAGGCTCCAGTGGGTATCCTTGGAAACAACAAAGAAGGTTTGCTCTTCATACACTCAGAAACTTTGGTCTGGGAAAGAAGACGCTGGAGCGATCCATCCAACAGGAGTGTCACTATATCACAGAGGCTTTTGCTGATCAACGAGGTAAAATAAGTTATTTATTTCATTTCTTCTTTTAATAGAAGGTAATATAATTCCCAAAATAATTCAAATGTGAGCCAGATAAGTCCAGTAACATAAAAAGTTAGCATTTGTTTTACTTGTAATTTCTCCTTGTTTTGTAGGTCAGCCTTTTAATGCCCAAAAACTGATAAACAACGCAGTGTCCAACATCATCTGCTGTTTGGTGTTTGGGAATCGGTTTGAGTACAATGACATGCAGTACCAGACTATTCTACAGAACCTGAATGAGACGGTTTACTTAGAAGGAAGTGTGTGGGCTCAGGTGAGGTCTCCACACTTTTGTTGGTGAACACTAACAAAACATAATCCCTTTAGGGGTAAAAATATTGTTTTTTAAATGAACTACTTTCAGACAATGATTAGTCTATCGAAAAGTAAATGATTGTACCTTTTCAAACCTTTTAAAAATCCCTTCCACAGTTGGACTAATTGACAATTCTGAGTTTAACATGAGGCTGAACATAAATACACCCACCTCCTGCATTAGCTTCTGAAAGAAAATAGATGGTGAATTCAAGGATTTGAAAAGCCTGAGAGATATGTCCCACTGTCAGTTAGTATTCATGGACTCACCCATCTTGACTTGCAACGGGAAAGGCTGTCATTGGTTTAGTATCCAGGAAACAGCAGAGAATGTATCGACCTAATAGAAGCTAACCATTAGCATTAGCAACTCCACCACATGGCAAAACTCCTCCAGGGTTGTGGTATTTGTGGAGATGAACATCAGTGTTGCAAAGTGAACAGATTCAGTGGTAGAGTTGCATTGCCATTAGCAAATCAGAGGTGAGATTTTTATGTTTATTCATTTAGCAGACGCTTTTATCCAAAGCGACTTACAATTTATAACCTATAGGGCATGTTGTGATCTGTGGGGGAAACCGGAGTCCCCAGAGGAAACCCATGCATACATGGGGAGAACACGCAACTCCACGCAGAAAGGCTGCAGCCGAGCCGAGTTTCGAACCTGCAACCTCCGTGCTGCGAGGCAACAGTGCTAACCACTGTGCCACCATGTTTAACCCCTTAAATTCCTAAGTTTAATGAATGTTATGGAGTTTTGTTCCATGGGCAGGATGCTGGAATTCTATGGGATTAAATATCATCCTGCCGTTTGAAGCTCTCCTCTGATCCGGCAATCTTTTAGATCCTGAAGCAGGTGTACCAGTCATTTTTGTACCCAGAGTACAACTTACAAGCAGAGGTGTGACCAAGTCACTGCATTGCAAGTCACAAGTAAGTCACAAGTCTTTCCAGTCATGTCTCGAGTCAAGTCCAAGTCAAAGACAACCAAGTCCAAGTCGAATCTGAAGTCAATGATGTGGAAGTCCAAGTCAAGTCTAAATCTTTAACTTTGAATTTTCAAGTAATAATCAAGTCATCTGTCCAACTTCAACTTAATGACAATACAGAAATAAAGCTTCTTAAAGCTTCATTTATTTGCTCAAACAAGCAGAAAGTGCAATTTTTGGTTCTTTTTTAAAAACACAGAAAAGGTTTCTCTTTACCTTGCTGACAGTTTTGTTTGCGGCTGCAAACATCCTCAGAGCTGACGCTGATGGTGGCGTCACTTCCTACTTCATTTATCCGCGGGCAGCGGAGGACGTTGTCACCCTCTGCTGCCCGCTCTCCCCTCTCCGAAGATGCAGTCCCATGCGTGATCCAATCCGTGTTTATGATCCTTGTGTTGTCCCAGTCCATTATATGGTTTTCTCTTGTGCAGTGATCTGTTACCGCTGACTTCTTTATTGTGCTTTCTGCTTCTTGTTTTGCTGCTCTTGTGTGTGTTTGACTTGTTTCTTTCTCACACTCCTTTCTATGTTCTATTGTTCGTGTGTTGAGTTGGAGTCCGGTTTCTCCTATGTATGTTTTATTGCAGAATTTGCATGGGATTTCGTAAACGACTCCACATTTATATCTATATCTTGTCTTTTGGGTGTACTAGTCTGTTTCTAACTGTTGTGTATGGCTTTGTTGGTGTGTTTATGTTGTGTTTTTTCATTGTTGCTCTTACTTTTTCTGTTATGCCTTTGATGTATGGTAGGGTTGTCACTGGTTTTGGTTGTTGCCTTTCTGGGTTTCTGGTTCTTTGCTTTGGTTGTTATTTTTTTTCTGTTGTTGTTTGTTGTTTTACTTTGTTTATTGCCCATGTCGGGTATCTGCAGGTCTTTAAAGCGTGTTGCATGTGTTTGTCCTCTTGTTTACGGTCTCTCACTTCTGTTATCATGTTTGCTCGGTGATATAATGTTCTGATTACTGACATTTTGTGTATGTTGGGGTGTTCTTATGTCCATAATAAGTATTGGTCTGTGTGTGTTGGTTTCCTGTATGTGTTTAAGTATAGGGTCCCGTTGGTCTCCCTGGTCATTTTCATGTCCATAAATGCTATACTGCCATCTGTTTCTGACTCATCTGTGAACTTTATGCTGCCTGTGTCGTCAATGTTATTCAAGTGTTGTGTTAGTGTTTCTGTTGTCCTTTTGGTATGATTTCCAGTATGTCGTCTACGTAGCGTTTCCATAATTTTATTTTGCAGTTTGGGGGGGCAGTGGCTATGGCTTTTTGTTCTAGGTCTTCCATGAAAAACTCGCACAGGGTGGCTGATAACAGGTTACCCATGGCGAAGCCTTCCAGCTGTTTGTATATTATGTTGTCGTATGTGAATTAAGTGGAGTTAGCTGCCCACAGATAAACGGAGTAGGAAGTGATGCCACCATCAGAGTCAGCTCTAAGGATGTTTGCAGCCGCAAACGAAACTGTCAGCAAGGTAAAGAGAAACCTTTTCTGTGTTTTAAAAAAGAACCAAAAATGGAATTAGAAGTCAAACACAGAAAGAACGTACCAAAGAAGCAGAAAGGGCAACTGAAACTGATTATAAACAAAGTGCTGCTGCATTTAGCAGTACAAGATCAGACCCAGAACGAAGAATGATTTGTGATTTTTGTCCATGTCGTGCCACTTTTGTGCTAAAATATCAAATATGCTCAAGTCATCATCAAGTCAACAGATGCAAGTCAATTCGCGTTGCAAGTCATTGGCGTTCAAGTCCGAGTCGAGTGGCAAGTCTTTATAGATTTTATCAAGTCAAATCAGAAGTCACTAAAATAATGACTCGAGTCTGACTTGAGTCCAAGTTGTGTGACTCGAGTCCACACCTCTGCTTACAAGGCATTCATTCCTAATAGAGACCACTTAAAATGTATTAATTACATGAGTGAACCACACCTTTAATACATTTGCATTAGCATCTCATAAAGGACATGAATCTACAGACACATATATATTAAATCTCATCAATCAATCAAATCAAAGATACTTTATTAATCCAAGAGGGAAATTAGAGTTTCAGTACATACAATTCAGAGATCAGACATACATGGGCAAGACACATGACAAGAATTGGTGACTGTGGTCATTCGCAACCCTGAGTTGCGCTACCTTAATAGAGATAAGAGGGTTACATGAGGATTGGTTCAGGATCAGGTGGAGGGAAAAATGGCCCTTCAGAGTTACCCTCCACCAGGAGGGCAGCTTTGCTCTGCAAAAAATAAAAAATAAACACCTCAAACATATATGCAACAGACATCACACAACATAAGTGTCCACTAGGTGGGGTGGTGGGTTGGGACTATCCCCACTTCAGTTCCTGCAGCCACGATAAGCAGCGCATGTCACCTCAGTGTGGACAGGGGGAGGAACATTGAGGGTTAGAGGGTTGCAGTGACCCTGGAACAATTCAGCGGCCTTCCCGCAGTCCCGCCCAGGCTAGGAAAGGAGACAGAATTGAGTTGCCATAGCGACGGCACATTCCACATATCTTCTGAGGGGGGAGTTTTCGTTCGAGCCTTGCAGACTCAAGGGCGCCAGATTCTGATTAGAAATTGTTTTGGGGCCAGACAGAGACAATTTCCTCTCTGTCTTACAGTTCCTTGGTCCTCAACCTCTCAGTATCCCAATAATAGACATTAAACTATCCCAATCCGTGCTGATTCGTCCACTCTATCCTTGATGGCATCCATCTTTTGTGCCAATGAATGAATCTCGGCCAAAGTTCCAAGCTTATGATTCATCTCAACACTTATGTGAGTCTGTGAATTCAAAGCGCGGTGCAATCCATCTCTGAGCACAGGGATCAGGCCAATATTCCTCGACAGCTCGTTAATTTTCTGGTAAGCCAGGAAGCCTCCAAAGCCGATCAGCAAGAAACCTGACACCAACACCACGAATATCCACACGTCTTCAGAGTCCTCCTCAGACAACTGGTCTGTCCCGGAGGGGCCTCCGGGAGCCCCTTCTTCCGTTCTCATTGTTGAAAAAATGTTATCAATCGCGTTGAGTGACCAACTGACGAGATCCATTTTAGTGATTTCAGTTTCCAGTTTCCAGAAAAAATGCAGAAGCAGCCATGCACCCAGCACACAGAGACAGACAAAGGGCCTTGAGGATAAGATGTGGAGGAGAGGAGGAAAAAAGTGTCTGCACCCTCCGGGAGCCGGAAGAAGAACATCAAATGTTCTGCAACAACATGCATAAAGGGCTTCAGTTTTATCAATACTTCATTCAACTTGTGGAATTTTCAGGTCAATGTAAAAAAAACTATGTAAAACAAATGTAAAAAATGTAAATAAATAAACCTGATCATGGATCACTGACAAACACCAACATCTTTCTCTGATTTCTAAGCTAACATAATATCAGAAATATTTTGTAACTGTCCAACTGCCCTGCAGATTTACAGCATGATGCCGTGGTTGATGAGAAGGCTTCCTGGACCTCATCAGAAGATTTTCACTCTAACAAAGACACTAACTGACTTCATAGAAGTTAGGATCAAAGAACACAGAGATAACCTCAACCCTTCATCTCCTAGAGACTACATTGATGCCTTCCTGATAGAGATGGAAAAGGTAGGAGGTCATATGGGTGTCTGGTGGGTTGACTGGATCTTTAATTAATATGTATGTGAAGTGTCTCTGTTAATTGCCTGTTGTGCTTTTATTAGAATCAGGACAAAGAGGCTGGTTTTGATCTCAACAATTTGTGTTTTTGCACTTTGGACCTGTTTGGTGCTGGAACTGAAACTACTACAACAACTTTACTCTGGGGTCTGCTGTTCATGATCAACTACCCTCACATACAAGGTGAGTTAGTAAAGCAGAGCATCTACTCCAGACTTTATCTATGATCTCCAGCATATTGGTATTCCATTGGGCCAAAAATGTGTATTCAATTCTAAATTTGTTGTGTTTTCACTGTGTTCAGAACGAGTCCAAGCTGAGATAGATGCAGTGATTGGTCCATCCAGACAGCCCTCTACGACTGACAGAGAAAGCATGCCATACACTGATGCAGTCATCCATGAGATACAGAGGATGGGAAACATTTTACCTCTCAATCTGCTCCATATGGCAAGCAAAGACACAGTCCTGGATAAATACACTCTACCCAAGGTAAGCACTTAGGAAAAAATAAAATAGCTTTACTACTTGCCAGACATTTGAGGCCTTATCCTTCATGGGTTTTAAATGGATAGGGAACCATGATCCTGGCAACACTGGACTCAGCCCTACATGATGAGTCGATGTGGGAGACGCCTCACGTCTTTAACCCTCAACACTTTCTGGACAAGGATGGTAAACTCAGAAAGAGAGAGGCCTTCATTCCTTTTTCTGCAGGTTAGTAACTTGTTTAAAATCAAAAAGAATAGAATGAAAACAATTACACGTGGTTAAAGCCTGGAATAACTAAATAGCAAAGGCTGACGACAGACACTGATTATTAATGAACTAAATAAAACTGAAAGAAGTTTTGAAGTGTTGAAAAGTACATCTCAGAAGCAGGCTTACCTTAAAATTTGTATCACAACTAAGGATGCTCCGATCCGATCATGTGATCAGAAATCGGGCGATCATGTGAACTTGAAAGGATCGGGATTGGGAGAAGACAAATCAGTTTTAACCTTTAAAAAAACCTTTTTAAAATCCTCCTGAGATAGAGATTTTCAAATGGAATAAAATGGCTTTGTTTTAATTTCAATAAGTTCCTCTACATCAACATTATTTGTTTTGGGTACAAAAACAACACAGGAACTCAGACACCAAGGCGCAAATGTTAGCAAGCAGGCTAATGCAGAGCTAACGTGTCTCCTTGGGAGAGCTAAAATAACTTCAGCTTGGTGGTATTTTAACTGAACAGAGAAGGCAGAGCTACAGTCATTTTTAATGTGTGCATACAGAGAAGGACTCAGTTCCAAGATTTGCTGGCTTCAAAACAAACTACTTTACCTTTGGGCATCAACAAAGTGAATCCCTTGATTCCTAGTTTGCCTCTACCAGTCCCAGTTCAAACAGAAATCAGACAAAAATGCAGAGCCTGCCGACAGAGAAAGATATTCTAACGAGAACATCTCTCCACTATCTTGGCCCCACTGGTTGGAAAGACATAACATCACATACAGAATTTGGTTGATTTTGTAAAGAGAGTTCAGGATCTCAAACTGGCCTCAGGAGAAATCACTGTCTCATTTGATGTTACTTAACTCTTCACATGTATACCCACATGAAGCAGTGGAAGCAGTATAGGAAACGGTTGGAACAAGATGATTCCTTAAACGAGAGGACAAAACTGACTCCAGACCAGATCTGTACCCTGCTGGACCTCTGCCATTATACCACCTATTTCAAACAAGTTCTACAGGCAAAAACATGGATGATCCATGGGCTCCCCAGTGTCACCTATCGTCGCCAACATTTAGATGGAGGAAATGGAAACCAGAGCACTGAACTCCTTTACTGGAAACACACAACTGGAGGCTAGGAGGGAGATCCGGCCGTCTGGTTGGGGTCTGGGGTGGTGGGTTGCTGTGCTCAGCGTTGGGCGGGGGAGCCTGCTCATCAGCACCCAAGCAGAAAGGGTCAAACTCTGGTTACCGGTGATGGTTGTACCCAGTGTGCAGCAGTACCGGGACCAGAGTGAATAGGGTGTGTATGGGGAGCATGAGTGGGTGTCCGGCGTGCATTTTTGTAAGTCTTGGGTTATATGTGCATGTGTGAGCATGAGGGAGGGAGTGTGTGACTGTGTTTATGTATGACTGTATAGGTCAGGTGGGGCCTTTGACTCCTCCCCTCTCCTGGAACTTCTTTTGATGATATAGATCTTTGTCCCCCCTCCCCCTGCCACACCTGGTGTGGGGGGTTGTGCCTTAGTCTGCTTGAGTGTTCGTGGTAACCGGGTCTGGGGGTTTAAGATTTTTGGCATCTGCCTGATCAATCCCGGTGGCTGCCTGGTGGGGTCTGCGTCCCTGGGCTCTGCTTGGTCCCCGGCGGGGGTGGTCGCCCCTGGGTCCCGGGTCGCCGGGTCCCGGGCTCGGCCGGCTAGGGGGTGGGAGGCTGCGGGCGGGCCTGTGGGCTTGCCGCTGATGTCTCCCGGGACTCTGCCGGCTGCTGGTTGTGGCCCCCCCGGGGCGATCCTTTGTGCCTCTCGAGGGGGCGGGAGCCTTTCTGGTTGCAGTCTCCTTGGGGTTCCTGTGTTCTGGGGCAGCGCCTGGATCTCTGGGACTTGGAGCTCCCCCCGTCTCCTACGCATCTTTGGGGGGTGGATCTGTGGTCTCTCACACTCTCTGTTGGACGCTCCTATAGATAAACCTTACATAAACAAGCGCGTGTACACACACAGGTGCTCACATGGTGCTCTCAAAAGTATGGGCTTGGGCACGTTAAACACAGGTCTTAAGACTGTGGTGGGCACTTAATGCACTGTGATTTATTATCGTGATTCTTCAGTTAAACAATGTTGATTATATATTTCTTCATCAAGTTGACGCAGTGATAGCTTGATCTTGTTGTATTGTTGTTGTGTCCCTTTTTTTGTTGTTTTGTTAGTTTTTTGTCTTCTGCAGGTCTAGAAGCACACTCTCGTTCATTATTGTTTATTTTTGTGGAAGCCCCCCCCCCCCTCCCCACCTTTTGTGTTTTCCTTTCTCTTTCACCTCTGACTCCGTGTCTGGTCGGAATTACAAAGCATTCAAAAACAATAACAATAAAGTTTTAAGTATCAGGCGTGACATTAAAAGCAGATGCTTTGATGCTCCACCTGAGAGTAAATCTGTAAGGCTTGTTACCAGCATTCAGACATCAATTCTGCTTGCTTCACAGCCAGACAGGACATGGTAAAAAAAAAAAAAAGAAAAAAAAAAAAGAAGGAAGGTCAATCTGAAAAGGGCTTAGGGCACACCTTCCTGCATCTAATCAACACGATTCTCTCTCTCAATAGAGGCCAACGACTCATCAGGGGGTGGAGAGGCGGGGTACCCACAGTAGTTTTGGCTTTTATAATAACAGACAGCTTGTAAGCTTGACTCTCCCATGTGCCGGTTAAGCCTGATTCATGCTTCTCCGTCTGCGTCAGTGCTGAGACACGCAACGTCCTTGCGGGCCTGCCGGAGAGCTCCGCAAGGACGGACAGAGTCGAGCTCTCTTTTCTAAACATCTGTCCGTCGAGACGGACAACGCAAGCTTGTGATTGGTCAGGACGCCGCTGTCGTCTACGCCGCTGCCATTGCGCCCTAAAAAACATAAGGAGAGCCGAGGATAACTAGCAGCAGACACGGAGCAGCTTGAAGAATACCTCGTGAAAAAACTCTAAAAACATGAACGTTTAATTCCCCCGTGACTGGAGGAGTGAAAAGATGCGCAGCAGATGTTTTATTTGTGGACGGAAATGACAGGAAACGTGGATTTAGAGGTCGTGAGCGCATGAAGAGGTGGAGGAGAATGAGAGACAAATTTGTCCGTGTTAAAAAGTCTCTTATATACAAACAATATAAACACACTATCTTGGACCGGTACATGACAGGATACCACAGAACAGCGCTACGCCCTCTACTGTCCTGCCGGGGAATTGCTTTGCAACACTCTTCAGGAGACGAAGTATGAGAGCAAAACACGTTCGTCAATCCGTGCGTGTCTGTCCCTTGTGGAGCTGACGGAGAAGCATAAACCAGGCTTTAGAATTGACAAAGCTCCTAGGATGAGAAGTGAAATTTCTTCAAGAAACCAAGGAAGCCCAGTTGCCTTCATTTGAACAATTTTGATTCCTATTTTAATATGTTCATGAAAAGTATCGGTTCAGGATGCGGTATCAGCAGATACTCAAAATCAAATGACTCGGAATCGGATCGGGAGCAAAACAATGTGATTGAAACACCCCTAATCACAACTCTTAAGAATAGTTCATCCACGTATAATTGGTGGAAAAACATAGAAGCTCACCTTCAAAAATGTTATGTTAGAATTGTTTTAACTTGAAATTTTTGCTCCTATAAACAGGAAAAACAAAGTATAAAAAGTGTATGCATCCGCGTCTGGGTAAAAGGGGTTGCAGCCCCAGTTAACACCAAACTCACCACTCCAGCCCAAGGGCAGTGTCTGGAAATTCTGTTCAGAAAGGTATTGAACAGTACTGGTGACAAAGGACAGCCCTGGTGGAGTCCATCTCTCATCAGTGATAGGTTTAACTGCTGCCTGCAAAGTGGACAAGACTCACATTCTCTTTGTCAACAGACTCAATTGCTGCTTTTACAGGATCACAGCGTTAGCTAAACGGGATTTGCCGTGGCTCCCTGGGGAGGATAAAGGTTGTTTATAAGATCAGACTGTGGCGGTAATGTGGCGCAATCGGATAGCAATTTTTTAAAAGACTAGGTGATGGCGGCATAAAGGGGGTATGGGGGCGGTCTCTACGCTGCTGCAGACTTCCGTTTATCTTGGACATAAATTGCTTTTTATTGCGATTGAAGCCGTGATCATTAAGTTTATGTTAACAAGCAGCTCCTAAAGGTGTCTGACCCCATCAGTCCCTGTGCAGTCTCTGGTCATCTTAGCTTCAGCTCTAACAGAGAGGCTCATGGAGCACTGCGGCGCTCCAGTTTGCCATTTCAGCTGATTTTGTTCAAAAAGCAAACCTAATTGCCTGTGTTTACTTTCATTTTCAATAAATTTGCCAGCCGGAGCTCAGCAATAACTTCCCATGTCTTCATGACATCCGCCTCTGTTGCGCCAGGGTGCATACGACAGACCTTCGTCTTCGTCTTCCTCCGCTTATCCGGGTCCGGGTCGCGGGGGCAGCATCCCAACTAGGGAGCTCCAGGCCGTCCTCTCCCCGGCCTTGTCCACCAGCTCCTCCGGCAGGACCCCAAGGCGTTCCCGGACCAGATTGGAGATGTAACCTCTCCAACGTGTCCTGGGTCGACCCGGGGGCCTTCTGCCGGCAGGACATGCCCGAAACACCTCCCCGGGAAGGCGTCCAGGAGGCATCCTGACCAGATGCCCAAACCACCTCAACTGGCTCCTTTCGATCCGGAGGAGCAGCGGTTCTACTCCGAGTCCCTCCCGAATGTCCGAGCTCCTCACCCTATCTCTAAGGCTGAGCCCGGCCACCCTACGGAGGAAACTCATTTCGGTCGCTTGTATCCGCGATCTCGTTCTTTCGGTCATTACCCAAAGCTCATGACCATAGGTGAGGATTGGGACGTAGATCGACCGGTAAATCGAGAGCCTGGCTTACTGGCTCAGCTCCCTCTTCCCCACGACAGTTTGGCTCAGCGTCCGCATCACTGCAGACGCCGAACCAATCCGCCTGTCGATCTCCCGATCCCTCCTACCCTCACTCGTGAACAAGACCCAGAGATACTTAAACTCCTCCACTTGAGGTAGGACCTCTCCCCCGACCCGGAGGTGGCAAGCCACCCTTTTCCGGTCGAGAACCATGGTCTCAGATTTGGAGGTGCTGATCCTCATCCCAGCCGCTTCACATTCGGCCGCGAACCTACCCAGCAAGAGCTGAAGGTCAGAGCTGGATGAAGCTAGGAGGACCACATCATCCGCAAAAAGCAGAGACGAGATTCTCCTGCCACTAAACTCGACACACTCCACACCACGGCTGTGCCTATAAATTCTGTCCATATAGGTAATGAACAGAACCGGTGACAAAGGGCAGCCCTGGCGGAGTCCAACCCTCACCGGGAACTGGTCCGACTCACTACCGGCTATGCGGACCAAACTCACGCTCCTCTGGTAAAGGGACTGAATGGCCCTTAACAGAAAGCCACCCACCCCATACTCCTGGAGCGTCCCCCACAGGGTGCCCCTGGGGACACGGTCATAAGCCTTCTCCAAATCCAAAAAGCACATGTGGATTGGTTGGGCAAACTCCCATGCCCCCTCCATCACCCTTGCAAGGGTATAGAGCTGGTCCACAGTTCCACGGCCAGGACGAAAACCACATTGCTCCTCCTCTATCTGAGATTCAACTATCGATCGGACCCTCCTCTCCAGTACCTTGGAGTAGACCTTTCCAGGGAGGCTGAGGAGTGTGATCCCCCTATAGTTGGAACACACCCTCAGGTCACCCTTCTTAAAGATGGGGACCACCACCCCGGTCTGCCACTCCCTAGGAACTGCCCCCGATGACCGCGCAATGTTGTAGAGACGTGTCAACCATGACAGCCCTGCAACATCCATAGCCTTGAGATACCCAGGACGAACCTCATCCGCCCCCGGGGCTCCGCCGCTGTGTAGTTGTTTGACTACCTCAGCAACTTCTGCCCCCGAGATCGGACAGTCCATCCCCAGGCCTCCCAGCTCTGGTTCCTCCTCGGAATGCGCATTTGTGGGATTGAGGAGATCCTCAAATTATTCCTTCCACCGTCCGACTATAGCCTCAGTTGACGTCAGCAGCTCCCCATCCCCACTGTAAACAGTGTGAGCGAGTTGCTGCCTTCCTCTCCTGAGGCGCCGGACAGTTTGCCAGAACCTCTTTGGAGCCGATCGAAAGTCTTTCTCCATGGTCTCACCGAACTCCTCCCACGCCCGAGATTTTGCCTCGGCAACTGCCACTGCTGCACCCCGCTTGGCTATCCGGTACCTGTCTGCTGCCTCCGGAGACCCACAGACCAGCCACGCCCTCTAGGCCTCCTTCTTCAGCCTGACGGCTCCCCGAACCTCTGGTGTCCACCAGCGGGTACGGGGGTTGCCACCACGATTGGCACCGGCCACCTTACGGCCACAGCTAGCAACAGCCGCCTCGACAGTCGCAGAGTGGAACAAGGCCCACTCGGACTCAATGTCCCCCACTGCTCTCGGGACGTGGTCAAAGCTCTGCCGGAGGTGGGAGTTGAAGACCGTCTTGACAGGTTCTTCTGCCAGGCGTTCCCAGCAGACCCTCACTATGCGTTTGGGTCTGCCAGGTCTACGCGGCATGTTCCCTTGCCATCTGATCCAACTCACCACCAGGTGGTGATCAGTTGACAGCTCCGCCCCTCTCTTCACTCGGGTGTCCAAAACATACGGCCGCAGGTCAGATGATACGACTACAAAATCTATCATCGACCTGTGACCTAGGCTGCCCTGGTACCAAGTGTACCGGTGGGCATCCTTATGTTCGAACATGGTGTTCGTTATGGCCAAACTGCGGCTTGCACAGAAGTCCAATAACAAAACACCGCTCGAGTTCTGATTAGGTGGGCCGTTCCTCCCAATCACACCCCTCCAGGTCAAGCTGTCATTGCCCACGTGAGCATTGAAGTCCTCCAGCAGGACAATGGAGTCCCCTGATGGAGCACTATCTAGCACTCGTCCCAGGGACTCCAAAAAGGGTGGGTACTCTGAACTGATATTTGGCCCATAAGCACAAACAACAGTCAGGACCCGTTCCCCGACCCGAAGGCGCAAGGAAGCTACCCTCTTGTCCCCCGGGGTAAACCCCAACACACAGGCAGAGAGTCTCGGGGCTAACAAAAAGCCAACCCCAGCCCTCCGCCTCTCACCCGGAGCAACTCCAGCAAAGTAGAGTGTCCAACCCCTCTCCAGGTCTCGGGTTCCAGAGCCAATGCAATGTGTCGAGGTGAGTCCGACTATATCTAGCCGGTACCACTCAACCTCTGCCACAAGCTCCGGCTCCTTCCCCGCCAGCGAGGTGACGTTCCATGTCCCAAAAACTAGTTTTCTTGTCCGGGGATTGGACCGCCAAGGCTCTCGCCTTGGTCTGCCACCCGATTCGCATTGCACCGGACCCTTCATGTTCCTCCTGCGGGTGGTGGGTCCACAGTTGGACGAGTCCATGTATCCGGTTCGGGCTGGGCCCGGCCGGGCCCCATGGGCGAAATCCCGGCCACCAGGCGCTCGCTCACGGGCCCCAACCCCAGGCCTGGCTCCAGGGTGGGACCCCGGTAACCCTCCGGGCCGGGTATTCCGACTCTTCGTTTTAACCGCCATGAAAGATCCTTCGAACCGTTCTTTGTCTCACCCTTCACCTAAGACCAATTTGTCATGGGAGACCCTACCAGGGGCACTAAGTGCCCCAGACAACATAGCTCCTAGGATCATTAGGGCACTCAAACTCCTCCACCACGATAAGGTGACGGTTCAAGGAGGACAGACCATTACCGCAATATTACTACCAGGCGAAGCGGAACGGATGCCGCAAAATTCGTGCAACGCCATGCCAGCATGGCGCGTTTATAGACATACCATTACGGTAATATTATGCCGATTTGAAGAAGAAGAAAATGTCATTTCTGTAGCGTCTCTCAGGATAAAAATCACAAGGTGCTTCACAAAAAACAAAAAATGTAAAAAATATAAAAAATTTTATAAAATGATTAAAAATATATTTAAAATGAGCAAAAAATAGACTATTGTGTTTAAAAAATGTAAAGAAAGAGAGAGTGAATAGGAAAGAGAGAAATCAGTTGATCCTGAGGAAGGTAGAATAGGTGGGGAGAGCAGAATAAAGAGAGATTTGCTGGCATGGTGTGTCTTATAAAAGCACCTAATGACCCCTAACCCCCCTCAGGGTGTCCCTGGGGACACAGTCAAGAGCCTTCTCCTAATCCACAAAAACATGTACTGGTTGGGCAAACTGTGCTCTCACCAACTCCCTAGCAAGGAGTCAGTCCACAGTTGCACTGCCAGGACGAAAACCACATTGATCATCCTCAATCGAGGATTGGACTATTGACTGGATGCTCCATACCAGTACATTGGAGTAGATTTTTCCAGGAAGGCTAAGGAGTGTGATCCTTCTATAGTAGGAACACACCCTCTGGTCCACCTTCCTAAAAATGAGAACCATCACTCCCATCTGCCTTTCCACAGGCACCATGTCTTTTGTCCACACAATGTTGCAGAAGCATGTCAACCAAGACAGCCCTACAACATCCATAGCCTTGAGGTACCCACATATGTCGATGGGTACCCACATCCATAGCCTTGAGGTACCCACATATGTCGATGGGTACCCATGATGAACCTCATCGACTTCTGGATCTCCACTGCTTAGATGTTGGGCTACCTTGCGACTTCTGCTCCATATATTGATCCACATCGTAGTCTCTAAGCTCTGGTTGCTCACTGTGTTGGTGGGATCAATTGAGCTCCTCAAAGTATTCCTTCTTTTGCTCGACCATTATGTCAAGAGATCCCTGATCCCCATACCTAAATGCCACCTACTAAAACTGTAAAATATAAAACTAGTACATCAACTCAATCAGTTCTTCAATTTCTTGTTACTCATTACAATCACAGGCCATGCAGTGGTCTCTTGGTGCAACAATGATTCCTTCTTTTTTGTTTTGTTTTACCTGGTATTGAAATATACAGGAAATATATTGTTAACGTGTGCATAAAACTATTGTGTTTTTCCAGGTAAGCGTGTTTGTCTGGGAGAACAGCTGGCCAGGATGGAGTTATTCCTGTTTTTCACGTCGCTCCTTCAGAGGTTTTCCTTCTCAGCTCCAGAAGGAGAAAAGCCTAGTCTGGAATTCAAACTGGGAACTACTCGTTGTCCCACACCTTACCAGCTTTGTGCTGTACAACGTTGATGTTCAAACATAACACATTGTTGTGTTCCTCAAACAAATTGTTCTTTATTTATAGTAATATATGTAAAATACAAAGATAAAATAACTTCTGGGAGTTCCTTTGAACATATTTTTAAATAATTTTATTAGTAGTCATTTTCACTTGATTAAGAATTCATTGGACAGATTAAATCGGGATGTATTTTTAAAATATACAGTAATTAATATGATCACGTTCACATTTGACATTCAGGCTCCTTGTTATTTCTTTTTGATGTCTTCCATCATTGTCTCTGTAACATCACCATGTCACTTTTGATTTACTGAAGTTGTTTATTCTTTTCTCTGCCATGTTTTGGTTTTGTTTGCTCCTTTGAGTTCTTTAGATTATACTAATTATAATTAAAATAATTACTGACCAAAGAAAGACCTAGGTGGGATTATTGTTGTACACGTGAGACGTTTAAATCTAAAAGTACACACAACAAACTAACATAGGTTATTGTAATTGTTTTCACATGTCTTCATTTGAATAATTTAAATTAATAACCAAGACATAATAAGTATAGAGTAAATAAAATGTTAGATCTTTTTGATATTTAATTCTTTATTACTGGCATCTTACCCGTTTTTGAATTATTTCTGAAGATGATGACTTGATGTTTTATTGTTCATTAATCGTACAATTTCTGACAAGATAATAGAAAGAAATTACTCCTTGTAAGCTTTTAAATAAATAATAATTCAATATAAATATTATAAATATTAAAGTATAATTTTATAAACCAGCCAATTAAATAAATGTAATTTCATTTTTCATTCTATAAATTGTAATCTTGTTTCAGGCCCACCCCAATGCATGCAGGTCTGATTCCTGCCCACATATTTACACTCAGGGTGTCTCAACCTGGCACATCATAAACCACAACAAAAGAGCAAAACGCTTCGCAAAATTCTATCATTTTTTCCTAAATTATCACTTTCATTAAACGCTATCCTGACTATTCATTAAACGTATTTTAAAATAAAAGAAAGATTAAAGGCTGCTGCAAACATGAGAACTCACAAAATGATATTAATTAGCTCAAAATACTAGATGGATAAAAATGTTACAATCTCCAATTGGCCAACACACTTCACACACATGTAACATAACATAAGCACAACATCCTTGCGTGACCATGGTGCAGACAACAGGCTCTACAGTCTTATTAAGGCTGATCAGATCACACGATTAATAAGGCTAATGCTAACAGGGACAAATGAACTTTTATCTGCGAGCTGAGGGCAGCAACATGTACTCAGTACGGAGGGTGGTTTGGATCAACTGTGATAGCTTTAGCTTTCCTGACAGTTCCACAGGACTTCTTCCCATAATTTAGCTGCATATCTTGACGTTGTGAAGTCTGTGCTTCTAATTTTCTGAGGTACTGAATTTAGTATTTTCATTAGTTGTTAGTTAATCATTTCTTTGTCATTTTTTCATGATAAGTAATGTGATTGAGTAAATAGGGTAGGCATAAAAAGTTAGGCTTCAGCCTACACCTTTTTGGTTACTATAATTGAGATTCTGTTTTATTGTATTTTCTTTTTTCCTTTTAAATGACCAAAATAAAATAAATTGAAATTGAAATTGAAAATTGAATCATCAAAATTAAAATAAGTAAACATTTGAAATATAACAGTCTGTGTGTAATGAATGAATCTAAAATAAAAGTTTTACTCTGAATGGAAATACTGAAATAAATCAACGTTGTCATGTATTCTAATTACCTGTCAGGTGTACAGTTTCAAAAGCCTGTAAATTGATTAAAACTGGAAGGAATAGTAGATGCTTCCTTCTAATATCATTTACTATTTCTTTGGGTTTTTAAACATTAATCTACAGGGATGAGTGCTCACATAGTCAATATCCTCCACCTCAGACACCTCAGAGTCCTGGCGATCAAGCAGAGACATGAATACAAAGTCATCAACAAACAAACTTTATGATTTGTCTTCCCTCCCTCCGACACATTTGTGTATAAAATAAATAAAAGTGCAGAAAGTCCTGGGGGGAGCCGGTAGAAGACAATAAAACAGCCTTAACCCTTACCCTCTGGGGTCTGAAATGCTAGCCTGACCTGCCAGACTCCTCCTCTGTTTAATTCTGCACAGAGAAAGAGTCTGGGAACTCTCCTATTCAAACAACCCCACCCCCTGAGAATTCTAACTGAGCCAATCAGCACTGAGTAGCGTACGTCACACAGCATAATGCAGAGTTTGCCATGGGCTTGTTCGAGTTGAGCAGCGCCTCGCCTGGAAAAGAGACAAGAGCAGACGGATGCTAGCCTAGTGAACTAGACAAAATTCTTGCTTTGCAAAGTTTATATATTCATATATATAGTCTGGCTTGCCAGGCTAGATGGATGCTGCAGTGGGAGTGGCTGAAAGCCGATGTTTAAGTCGGACAGATTTCCCTACATGTGTAGCTCACAGGTGATGATTGATGAAGATATCGCGTTAGAGTTCATACTTGTTTAATTTGTCATTTTAATTTTGGTGCCTGTTAGCAACCGAAACACATCCTCACATGCTTGTGGATTTCATATATTGTATATGAAGATATGACTACAATAATAAGTAAGGGTTATTGGCTGTAGTTTTAGTGTGCTAACAGGAAACGTGAGAAAATGGCAGGTGGTTTCTGAAACCAAACACTTGACAGAAAACAGATGGATGTGTTTGGAGGTCTATTGTCAGCGCGTGCCGGTGAATGAAGCAGAGGTAAGGATCCATATGCGGGTGAGGGAAGCAGGCAAGCAGACACACAGGAACGATTAAAGGTTTTAATGGGGAACACGCCAACATAGAAACAATGATCCAACACAAGACACAGAACTGAAGGGGGTTAAATACAAGAAGGCTGGGAGTTTGGGTGATTGGAAAACGAGAGGCAGGTGGGAGCAATTAACAGAGACACAGGACTAAACCAAAAGGGGAGACAGGGCAGGGTGTGGCAGTACCCCCCCCCCCCCCCAAGGGCGTATTCCAGATGCCCACAGGAACATAGAGCAGGGAGGGAGGAGGGGGGCCCGGAGGGAGGGCCGAGAGGGACCGAGGGCCCATTAGAGTTCAGGGGCCTGCGCCTGGAGCAGAGGAGGCGGTGACGACGGGCTCTTGGGGGCCTGTGTCTGTGGCAGAGGAGGAGGCAACGACAGGCTCTTGGGGGCCTGCGTCTGTGGCAGAGGAGGAGGCGACGACAGGCTCTTGGGGGCCTGAGTCTGTGGCAGAGGAGGAGGCCACGACAGGCTCTTGGGGGCCTGCGTCTGTGGCAGAGGAGGAGGCGACGACAGGCTCTTGGGGGCCTGCGTCTGTGGCAGAGGAGGAGGCGACGACAGGCTCTTGGGGGCCTGTGTCTGGGACAGAGGAGAAGACGAGGATGGACTCTTGGGGGCCCGCGCCTGATGAGGGCAGGACTGGCGGTGACCGGAGGCAGAGACGCCGGAGGAGACGTCCTTGACTTCTGGACTGGAGGCGGCATCATCGGCTTCTGGGCTGGAGGCGGCGGCGTCGGTCTCTGGGCTGGAAGCGTCGGCGTCGGCCTCTGGGCTGGAAGCGGCGGCGGCGGCCTCTGGGCTGGAGGCACTGTCGACCAATGGACCGGAGACGGCGTCGTCCACCGGACCTGAGACGGCATCGACCACTGGACTGGAGAAAGCGTCGACCACCGGACAGGAGACGGCGTCGACCACGGGACAGGAGACGGTGTCCACCACGGGACAGGAGACGGCATCCACCACGGGACAGGAGATGCGTCGACCACTGGACAGGAGACGGCGTCGACCACTGGACTGGAGACGGTGTCGACCACTGGACTGGAGACGTTGGACTGGAGGGGACGTCGACCTCTGGACACGAGGGAGCGTCAACCTCTGGACACGAGGGACCGTCGACCTCTGGACACGAGGAAGCGTCAAACTCTGGACACGAGGGAGCGTCGACCTCTGGACACGAGGGAGCGTCGCCCTCTGGACTGGAAAGAGCGTCGACCTCTGGACTGGAAAGAGCGTCGACCTCTGGACTGGAGAGAGCGTCGACCTCTGGACTGGAGGGAGCGTCAACCTCTGGACTGGAGAGAACGTCGACCTCTGGACTGGAGAGAGCGTCGACCTCTGGACTGGAGGGAGCGTCAACCTCTGGACTGGAGAGAACGTCGACCTCTGGACTGGAGAGAGCGTCGACCCAGTAGCGGCTTTAGGCACGGGCAGACAGGGCAGTTGCCCGGGGCGGCATTTTTTCATGACACAAAAGGGGCGCACAAGCGCGGAGTAAAAAAAAAAAAAGGAAATCTGCGCCGCACCGAGGTTTTCTATTATCTGTCTTATGACAGTGTCTGGATTGGAAACAGCAAGTTGGCGCCCCCTGCAGTTGCAGGCGCTCCTGCTGACTGAGAACGTTCACGTGCACCGTGTGTCTAAAGAACAGGAAGGGGAGGGGTGCGGCGGGGGAATTCACCTCTGTGTCTTTCCCAAATGAAATGAGCGTGCAGGGGCTGAATCAACTGTATTAACATGGCTAAAGTCAATCACATCTTAACGTTCTTCCATATTTCATTCATAATATCATAAACACAGGCCTATCATTCTTTCAGGTTTCTCTGAATTGTGTGAAATGGCCGAATAAAAAAAGGAAAAACAAAACGATTTTGTGGTCACCCCCCATCAAGGTCAAATTGTTTAGTCCTGACTAAAGGAAACTTACTGAGTCAGGAGACAAACAGAAGAGATGAACATAAAAAGGCTAAAACCACCAGGTGCCCCATTCAGGGGGAAAAAAAGAAAAAAGAGCAGAAAGATAAAGGTATGTAGCTCTCATGATGCATGTTTTCAATTTTTTGAACCAGTTAACTGGGATTTTAACGGTTAAATGCGGTCAACTAATTGCTAACAGAGCTAATAGGGCTGAAATATTTAAACGAATATTCAAATGGTTTGAAAAAAGTCCTTGAATCGTTTTTTACTGATTCAAACTAGGATTTGTTAAATGCTCACTGCAGCCCGTGGCCTGCCTGAACAACAACAAACACATGTTGATCATGTTCACATAATAATAAATAAAACAATTCTACAAGCAGAAGAAAACTCCCCAGTCACCACTAACTATCCTGTTTATTTATTGCAGATGGCTGCACTGATTATTTTTTACATGATTTGTTCTGTAAAAGTTGGCATTTTTGGTAGTCTACAGTTTTTTATGTCAGTTTAAATTACAATTTCAGAGGCAATTCTAAAATATTATGGATCATGATAAAGATCTATTGGAGATCTACCCCAACTTTTGGACTGCTCTGCCAGTCACTGTGGCTCAAGCTGAGAGGAGCTTTTCAAAACTTGATCAAGTCATACCTGAGGTCATCTATGTTTCAGGGGCGGCTCACTAACCTGGCTCTGATTAGTATCAATCACTCAGTAGGGGAGCAGATTTCATGTGATGACATTATTGATGACTTTGCATCAAGGTTAGGTTTTAATTTTAGTTTGTGTTTTCTATTCTAAGTGCAATGCTGTAGTGATTATCTTTAGTTTGTTACGTGTGAAATATTTTTGCTATTTAGAATATTTATAATATATTATGTTCATATATTCTTAATATTTAGTTATTGTTTGTTTTTGTATATTTGATTCTATATATTTTGATACAGTATATAATGTATAGTGCTTTACATTCTGACAACTTCATAGTAATTAATGTAAATATGTGCAACTTAGAAAAATGAATGTTCAATAGTCGTTCTAATAAAACATGCCTGTTTGTAGAAAACATGCGTGTGTTCATGCAGGTGGGGTGGTGTGGTGGTGGTGGTGGTGGTGGGGGGGGGGGGGGGGGTTGGGGGGGGGGGCGCTCAAAGGGGGCCTCGCCCGGGGAGTAATTCGATGTAGAACCGCCACTGCGTCAACCCCTGGACTGGAGAGAGCGTCGACCTCTGGAGTGGATGAGGCGTCGACCTCTGGAGTGGATGAGGAGTCGACCTCTGGAGTGGATGAGGCGTCGACCTCTGGAGTGGATGAGGCGTCGACCTCTGGAGTGGATGAGGCGTCGACTACAGAACACGAGGAGGCGTCGACTTCAGAACACGAGGAGGCGTCGACTTCAGAACACGAGGAGGCGTCGACTTCAGAACACGAGGAGGCGTCGACTTCAGAACACAAGGAGGTGTCGACTTCAGAACATGAGGAGTGGAAGAGGCGTCGACCACCATCGACTTCTGGTCCGGGGGCGTCGATTCCTGGTCCGGAGGCGTCGACTTCTGGTACGTCGACTTCTGGACCATCGACATCTGGTCCGGAGGCGTCGACTTCTGGTCCGGGAGCATCGACTTCTGGAGCGTTGACTTCTGGTCCGGGGGCGTCGACTTCTGGTCCGGGAGCATCGACTTTTGGATTGTCGGCATCTGGACCGCTGGCCTCTGGACTGCCGACTTCTGGACCGTCGATTTCTGGACCGTCGACTTCTGGACCAGGGGCGTTGACTTCTGGTCCGGGAGCGTCGACTTCTGGACCGTCGACTTCTGGACTGTCGACTTCTGGTCCGGAGGCGTCGACTTCTGGTCCGGGAGCGTTGACTTCTGGATCGTCGGCTTCTGGACCGCCAGCTTCTGGACCGCTGGCTTCTGGACCGCCGGCTTCTGGACCGATATATATGTATATATATATATATATATATATGAACCCTGGAAAATTTATTTTCTAACAGTCTGGAAGCACTGCATTTGCTTCAGAGTGGACGAATGGCCAAAACAAACAAAAAAAAAGAAGAAAAAAAAAAGAAAAAAAGAAAAATCTAGCTCTCAATAACCCGAAGATAGTTGAGGCTGGTAAATGTTAGCTGGTAGAAACCATGATTGCACTGCGTTGTGTAGTAATCCAGTACCAAGACCAAAGAAAATATACCACCAAAATAAAATAAAACAAAATAACTAAAATAATAAAACAGAATATGGTGACCAAAGCCCACGAAAATGGTCACAAGGTCCCACTGTAATATTTAACAATCAAGTCTCACAAAATCAGCTCATTACTCCAAAGAAAATGACAAAGGTCAAAGTGAAACCACTTCTTTCAAAATGTATCTAATTAGTCAAAACAGTAAAAGAAAACAGGTAAAAGAGTTCGTAATATTTGGCTTGGGGTTTAGACTGCCAATGTAAACATTTGGCTGAGAACCTTCAAACTTTCACAAGCGGAGCTGAGCTGAAGTTCACGTTCCAGGAAGGAACAGCCTTACCAAGTGTAAAATAGAGACCATCTTGAATCAAAGTTGCATTTTTAACCTTAGTCCAGTAGCAAAAAGCAGATTAGCCACCTCACAGCTAATCTGTTTCCGCAGAAAACCGAGTCTGGTAAAACCAGAGTTGTATCAGAATGAATACCTCCTATTTTAAATTTACAAAGGCTGTTTCAGTTAAAGGGGTAAAAGAGTTTGTCATTCAAAAAATGGCAGTAAGGCACTTTCTCTACAGCTCTTCAATCATATTAAGCAGAAGCTATTTGTGATGCTATTTACATCAGTCTAAAACATAAAAATTATAATTTTATAATATTGTTTCGTACAACTCTGTAGCTTGGGGCTAAATCCAGCAGATAAGAGAAATGAGTAAAGGGGCTGGGTTATTTCTGCATTATGGGGAATGTACTACACTAAAGAGAAAGGTCTAAAAACTGACTCATCTGCTTTTTAGTCTGGGGTTTTGAGGTGTTCAAAATGGGTTTCCTTTCGTCCTGACTGGATCTGCCTGCCTTCGCCTGACAGAGTGTGTCCCACATGCCGGACTGAGAATTTCTATCCACTGTAGATCCTTTTTACTGAATTTGTTCCCTGTTAGGTGGAGGTATTGCAAAAAGGCATGAGAGTCTGTGAGGCAAAACTCTGCACCGCCAGATGCAATCAAATCAGCATCCACGTAAACAAGGATTTCAGAGAAGTGGCTTTTCATTAAAGGCCAGCGAGACAATTAGTGATTGCTTTGTTAAAAATAGTGGGATTTTATAAGTTGTGCTTTTAGTTTTGTAGATGAAAGCAATCCAAAGTCAGAATGCACAGGAACCTAAAAATGCATTGCTTCAGGGGACAAAGGGTATTTTAAATTGGGGAATTGTTTTACTCTGGGCCTAAACTGGGAATTTGGCTCTACTGGGATTTCTGGCTGGTGTTTACATTCCAAGAAGGACTGAGGAAAATAAACTGAGACATTCAGCAGGATACCAAACAAATAATTCACCGTAGATGGTCACTATCGCTCTACCAGTCAATACATTGCAATCCATAATAAAACAATTACGAAGGAGAGAAAAATAAAGAAATAAATTGTATAGAACACATTAAACCCAAATCCAATTCCTATGATTTGCAGGCCTTGAGGCGCTCGAAGGCTTTTTATAACAAAAGAAAAAAACAAACCAAATGAAGATGTTAAGGTGGCCACCATAAAACAACAAGAGAAAAATGAAGCCAATGCGAGTCACCTCAGTTGTGACTTTCTCATTTCTCTTCAGACTTCTAAACAGTTTAACAGAATATCAGATATCGGAGAGATTCAAATGATGACAATCATTAAATTGGAATACCCCATCTGGAGTTTTTAATTCAAACAGGCACTACGGGCCTCATATATACCCGGGTTTCGGGTTGTCACCACCCGAAATCCCCTGTCTCGATATGAAGATTTGGAAAATTAGTACTCCCAGAAAGTCAAAAGAAAAAGAAAAACCCAATATACGATTAACTGCATGTAAAAGATCAATATGACGGAGTTAGTCACATGATAGCAGGGAACAGTGTGTAATCTAGATTACTTTAAACCAAACTTTTTATCCATAGTCATAACCATGCACCATAAATAAATAAAATACTCGGGTCACAAGAGCAATAAATAGTTAATAGTTGTGCCACATTTATTTTGGTTTGTTGCACGAGCCCTTTCAACTTCTAATTTGTTTTTACTTTAGGGTAAAACTACAATCTGGAGGCTTCCTTTTGACCACCATTTTGATTTTTAATTTTATTTTATAGCCCCGTAGGCCTTTACTCAATTGATAAGATATTATTTGGTCAGTAATAACCAGGCGCAGCCACGATGTAGATTAACCTGCACTTGGCTAAACCTTTGATGGTTTCTATAATTCCCCCTGTTCTGGGGGCAGAAGGTGAAAATGTGGCCCAGTCGGACTTTGACTCCCCCCCACGCTCATCGACCGGACCTTAACCCTCTGGGGTCCAGGGTGTAATTTGCCTTTTTTGATGAATTTTGAGTTTTCCTTTGTATTTCCAAAATAAAAACCATAACCACTGCCTTATGTGGTATCAACCTTTTCAGCACAACCTGGACTTTATGAATTTATACTTTTTTTTTAAATATTTGGACCTAAAGGGGTTGCATATTAGACCTTAAATCACTCAAAACATTTTTGAAGCTGAATTGAAACTGAAACTCAGGGAGGCGGAGTTTTGCTGCTACAATGTCCCAAATTAGACCTGTTCAAAAGATGCATCCATAGACCTAAAGGGTTAAATTGCCCCAAACCATCCAAATTTATCCTTAACCCAGCAACTTCCCTGTCTCTTTCCCTCTCCGTACACACCCTTCGGACTCCAGTCAATTCTTCACACACACACACACACACACACACACACACACACACACACACACACACACACACACACACACAAACACACACACACACACACACACACACACACACACACACACACACACACACACACACACACACACACACAATGGAGCGTGTTAGAATCATGTGAATGACTAATTTAACTACATTGAACTGCTTTTGTAATAATTTAATCTCTTATTCTGGAGTAAAATAAAGAAACAAGCTAAATCATCACATCTCTGTTTCTGGTAGGGAAACACATTTCAAACATGGAACCGAGTCCGGCTACCGAACCGAGCAGAATTATGATGACGTAACACCGGTGTGCAAAGGTGCGGGTTCCAACCCACAGGAGAGGAGGGAGAGAGGAGGTAAACAGCGAGTGGATCACAGGGACTGAGCTGATGTTTTAGAGCAAAACTGCAGAAAAAATGGCTGTTTGTCCTCATTATCTAAAGTATACCCCCCCCCCCCCCCTCACACACACACACACACACACACACCACCACCACCACCACCACCACCATGGATTAGACGCTCATGCAATATTTTTGATTCATTAAGCTACAATTTATTTTTACTCAGTAATGGATATGATTTAAAATGTAGCGAATTACAATTCTTTAAAAAAACACTCAAGTAAAAGTAATAGTACAGATTTTCACAACGACTTAAAAAGTATTAATACACAAAAAAAGCTACTCAATTACAGTAACTTGAGTAAATTAAATTTGTTACTTTCCTCCTCTGCTCACTTGTAAACGAGATGCTTAATCTCAAGTGGTTTTATCCTCCTTAAATATGTCAAGAAACAAATTTTTTTAAAAATATGCGCATATTTAATCGATAACAATGCAAATTTAGAATGGGGGGGGGGGGGAACCTGGAGGAGCTGCAGACAAGACCATAAGGGAGATGACACTGCTGTGTTCTATATGACATCATCAAAGACTCCTCAGTCAGTAGTAGATTCCACAGCTCACTGTTAACACACGTGTGACACAGCTCTCGTGAGAATCATCGCGTTTTTGACTTTCTCTCTCAAACACAAGAATATTTAACACAAAGACCCAGAAATGCCTGGAAACAACGTCTCTAGTGAAACAAAACTGTCTTGGTATGAGACGTGCCTCGAAGATCCAGAAGTGGATTACAATCTGAAAATAAATTTTGATTCTGACGGAGACGACAAAGAAAGCTCCGAACATGATTTGAAACCACTAGAAAAAACTCCTGGATCTGGAAAAGTCCAGCAGGAATCAGCTGCTTGTGAAAAACATGAAAACATGGAACAACTTTTAAGGCAGGTGAGTGAACTCAAAAACCATCTGAGACGTGCAAACGAGTCTCTGAGAACCGAGAAGAAAAACAGAATTAAGGCCGAGTCTGAGTGTGCTTTTTACAGGAGGGAAATGAATGAACTGGAACAAGGACTGGATTATTACCAGAGCAAAAGAGAGACCCATGAAGAAAACGTGAGAACTTTAAATATTCAACTTAAGGAAAAAGATGATTTATGCGAAGTTCTCCAAAAGCGTTTAAAACAGGAATATCAGATCAGACTCCACCAAAGACTGAAGATTTTTGAGAAAGACACAAGTAATGAGAACTTAAAGAAAGAAATCAGTAAACTGAAAGAGGGACTGGGTTTCCATCAAAGTGAGGCAGAAACCCAGTGCAAAAGAATTATGGCTTTAGAAATTCAGCTGCAGATAAAGGAAGGTGTCTGTGCAGATCTCCAAAAGCGTTTAGAGGACGAGCCCGAGCCCAGGCGCCAGCTAGAAGACGACCAGAACTGTTTCTACAAAGATTTAATCAATCAGAACGTCAAGAAGCAAATTGGAGAATTAGAGAAAGAAAACACAGATCTTAAAACCAAGATGGAGAATTTTTACTCCATGAAGAAGCAGTTGGATGAGGTGTCTGCACAGCTGGAGGAGAAATCTTCTCTCTGTGTAAAACTGGAAGAATGTTTGAACAAAGAAAAGCAGCTGAGAGTCGAGTTAGAGAAAAAACGGCAGAAAAAAGACACCAGTAAGGAGAAGTTACTGATAGAAATTAATGAATTAGAGCAGGGACTGGATTATTATCAGGATATCGCAGAAACCAGACTAAACAGACTGCAGACTTTAGAGAATGAGCTGCAGAAAAAGGAAAGTCTCTGTGAAGATCTGCAGGAACGTTTAAACCAGCAGAGCCTGCAGTTAGAGCAAGAATTACAGAACAGTCACAACAAAGACTCAGTTCATCAGAGTTTAGAAAAAGAAATTGGAGATCTGCAGAAGAAGAACGGAGACCTCATGAGCAAGTTGCAGACTATGGAGGACACAGAGACCAGACTCTATGGGGCAATCACAAACCTTCAGCTGGAGAAACTCAGAATTAATGAGCAGCATGAAGAAGAGTTTGAAGCCCTGAGACTGCAGCTCCAAGACCGTCTCTGCTCTGAGCTCCAGGCTGCTTCTGAAGGGAGTTCACCAGAACCACACACACCTGTGGAGAGTCTGGAGACAGATCCTACTCAGGATTGTCAGACGGACACAGACACTTGTCCTCCGACTGAAATCTGTCATGAGTCAGATATGGTTGGATCTGTAAGTCTCCATGACGACGACTGTCCACCTAAAGAGGACCGTCCACAGACAGTCAGACACCAGAAGAGTGTTTCTATGTGGAGACGCTTTAAAAAGTTCATGACTCCGGCGTGTCGACGGAAACACAAAACCACGTCATAAACAGATCATGTGACTGTTTGACCCCCCCCCCCCCCCCCCCCCCCAAAAAAAACACATACAGCCAGAGGAAAAAAACGGGGCTGCATGTTGGAGACGATGTAGGAAGTGTAGCTTCACAGCGAGGTCACCGGTTCAAATCCTTTCCATGTGAATTTAGCATTTTCTCCCTCATGTATGTGTGGGTTTTCTCCGGGTGCTCCGGTTCCTCCCACACGTCTCTGGCTGTGAGTGAGTAAGTGAGTGAGTGAGTGAGTGAGTGAGTGAGTGAGTGAATGCTTGAGTGAGTGAGTTAGGGCTGGGCGATATCACCCAAAGTCAATAGAACAGTATAAAGAGGATTTCACCTAGATAACGATACATGGACGATAGCTACAGGCATGCGCAGAAACAAAAGTTGTCACATGTATTACGCTGAGTCAATGGCCGTGTTCGAGTTGAGCCGCGCCTCGCCTGGAAAAGAGACGAGAGCAGACGGACGCAGCAGAGGGAGTGGCTGAAAGCCGGCGTTTAAGTGGGACACATTTCCCTACATGTGTAGCTCGCGGGTGACGATGGGTGAAGATATCGCGTTAGAATTCATACTTGTTAAATTTTTTATTTTAATTCTGGTGCCTGTTAGCAGCTGAAACACATCCTCACATGCTTGTGGATATCATATGTTGTAGACATGTGCACATGAAGACATGACTGTTGTCAAAGTAAAGCTTATCAGCTGTAGTTTTAGTGTGCTCATAGGAAACGTGACAAAAAAAGACAAAACACATGTGACCAACTAACATTTCACATTCTTCGCCCGGATGTTTGGATCAAGATGGGAACCAATCAGATCTTAGATCAGGTGAGAGCCAGGCGTTTCCCATCATCAACCGGTGGAGAGCAACTGCAGAATTTTGCTCCAAAATCTGCGGCCGCCTTGATCTCACGATGCCTACGTAGGCATGCCGTAAGAGCAAGTCGGACACAAATCTAACCGGCATGCACTGCCCACCGATCACCGGTGATCTAATCTGCGCGGAACTGGCTCATCTCGAACACGGCCATTTTTACGTGACTCAAAGCTTCTTAAAGGGACATGAACGTTGCCAACCACCACACATATTTTCTTTTTTTAATGATAAAATGTATTGACATGGCAAAATGATCTCGATAAGAGTCAGCCATTTTGATTACAATGCATTTATTATTTATTGCCCAGCCCTAGAGTGAGTGAGTGAGTGAGTGAGTGAGTGAGTGAGTGAGTGAGTGAGTGAGTGAGTGAGTGCATCCCATCCGCTGAATCACCACCTTAACGCGGTGGCTGGGTTTGTGCATCTCTATGAAGGCTGAAGGCCGTTGTGTCGGGGTCTCGGCTCCAGGTGAGTCTACCCTGGCAGAGCTTTCTCAGCTGAGAGGTCAGACTAAGAGTGATTCAAAGACTTATTTTATAGAAAGCCATGAAAAGATGCTTTTGTCACACTTCACACCCACTTTGGTGTCGGCATGCACAGTTTTCCTGGGGCTTTTTAGTGACTGTGCAGCAGAGAAATCAATAATTATATTAAATGTTATATTTAGTTAAAAACCGTGGTTTGCATTTTAAGAAACATGCCTATTACCTCCCTCTCTCGTCATCAGTGTTTAACTTATTCAAAAGTTGTGTACTTAACCCTCATTCACTTTAACCCTCTCAGGCTCAAAATAAGTTTGATAAAAGGACGAACAACTAAGTCCTTCAGGGGTACTTCTGAGTTAAAATGCTCATGAAATACGTATGTGGAGTAACCAGGTAGGTAGGTTTTAACACCTGCCTCCAGAGGGTTAAGAGATGACGAGAGACATTTATTGTTTTCATGTTCAGCGACAGCTGTTATAAAGTTGATGTGCATGTAATCAGTGCAATAAACACTTAATCTGGAAAACAATCATGAGAGAATTGAGATCTCACCTCTAAGCAAAATCCTGATTCTCATTTTAACCAGAACTGTGCAGCCCTAGTATGCGCATGTCTCAATCTGCCTAGCCAGCTAAAACTCTGACGTACGTGAAGCCAATTACTCTTCTCCACCAGAGAAAATGATCTCTTGATTAGAAGTGTGCATCCCCACAAATGTTACATAGTATCTTGATTTTGGGCCTCTATAGCCTCATTCTTGTGCTGGCGGGCAGGTCCCCTTTCACTGTTCTGGAAGGTGATGGACTCGGGTTCACTTTTTTGCAAGAAAGGTGAGCTGGTTCCACAGGCCGATACAGGGCACTTTATACATATATATATATATATATATATATATATATATATATATATATACATATATATATATATATATATATATATATATATATATATATATATATATATATATATGTATGTATATATACATATATATATATATATATATATATATACATATATATATATATATATATATATATATATACATATATATATATATATATATACAGTGTTGCCACAGTTACTTTGACAAAGTAATACATTACAGACTACTGATTACTCCTTTCAAAAGTAACTTAGTTACTTTACTGATTACTTTATTTTTTAAGTAACTAAGTTAGATTACTAGTTATTTTATTGGTTACTTTCAGAAGCTGCCAATAACACTCCCCACTGCCTCAACATAAAAACTTCAACCGGTTTTGCCAATACTCACTTTATTGGAAGTGTATTTTAACAGTAACGTCAACAATATATCTCCTGACATTTGAAGTTGAACTTAAAACTTTTTTCCTGACAGAAATACTTGTTTGTATGAAAATAAAGAAAGTCTTTGACTTTAACATAAATACTTAAAAAAAAGGAGTCTTTCTTGACTTCATTTCACATGAAAGCTTTTTATAAAAAACAAACAAAGAGTCTTTCTTGACTTGCCTTAAGATGCTTCTTATACCATCCACATGTAAGCACTATTGTCCGCTTTTGTAACTTTGGAGCAATCTTATGAAAAAAAAGAGAACGCAGGTCCAACTTAAATTGCCTTACTTCCTTGCAAGTAATTGATTTAAGTTAATCAACTTGAAAACTTTAATAAATTTACTAAGTGACTTTGATAAATTTAATTCAATTACTTGTAAATAGTTATTTAATTGGATTCCCTATTCTCTTTTTTTCAGTATAGGTTGTCATCACATGTTATGGGGGAAACAGTAGAGTGGGGTGAGTAAACCAGTGGTTGTACGTCATTAACAGAAGCTTCTCAAACCTTTTGTCAGAAAGTCGATTTCTTTTCGGCGTGAGCACCAAACCCCCCAGACTAAAAAGCCGCTCCACAGGAGCACTTGATGGGGTTGGAGCATTATACTTTAAAAAGATTGTCTTTATGCTTGGAAACTTATGCAGAATCTGAAGGTCGTAGCCTGACATCAGGTAGTCCATGACTTCTTTTTCTGCAGAATAGGTCTCCTCCTCTGGCTCTGCCTCAAAAGTGAAAAAGTCCATCTCACCTTGGCTGCTAGATGTAGTAGCACTGGGTACACTGGCAGGGTTGTTTGCCAGAGGAGCAGTGGTGCAACACTCTGCTGTCAGAAGCTGTTTTACTTGCTCCCTCCTTCCTGCATCTCTCAGCCATCGGAGTTTGAATTTTGGACAACTGGCAGCTGCAAGGAGGGCATCTTTGTCGTCCAGCACACCGGCGAAACGAATCTGAATAGCCTAAAAACATAATCGATATTTTTATGCCTAAAATGTATTATGTTATTGAATTATTTGCAAACAATGCCTAATATGAGATCAGTATTATGGATTTATTTTGTTTTAGGTGACTTGTAAACATTTTAATTGTTTTAATCTTATTTTTTCAATGATAATTAATATTCTGTTCCATGTTTGTGAATTGTATGAAGCAATACATTTGACTGATTTCAAGATGGAGCATACCTGTACAATGGCATCTGGAAGGCCTGCAGTCATCCTGGAGAGGTCATCCTTCACAGCCTGGGTCTTCTGCATCAGAACTTCAAGTGTTGGTAGTAAAGTTCCATATGGACAGTCGCCTTGTAAAATGTCCAATGCTGCAGTCAGAGGTTTCATGGCCATGCAGTACTCATGCAGGAACTGGTATTCTTGATCTTTGAAGCACTTCAGTCCTAGCTTTGTGCACAGAGTATTCAGCTCACCCATGGGGATTTCTGCAATTCTTTTTACAGCATCAAAAAAGGAATTCCACCTTGTGGATGTTGGTATTAGGAGCTTTCTTTTGCTGATTTCTTCCACTGTTTCTGATGCAAGTGTAGACCTACTTGATTTGGTCCAAAGAGCTGTGCATTTTGCTGTGCTGCTCCTATACACAGCCCTGCTCTCTGCATTGGTTGTTAAATGTTTCTCCACATCACGTGTGCAAATTATGTTGATGGTGTGCGAAGCACACCTGCGGTGCAGGGGAAGAGACAGCTGACCATCACTTTCATTCTCAGTTGAGAGGATTTCTGACAGATCTGAAAAAGTGACATCATCGTCTTTCGGGGTGGACTCTTCCTCCTCCGTCTCATCATCGGACTCCGTGACATGATGATAAACTTGAAACGCCTTAACAAAGTTGGATCCATTATCAGTAACTGTTGCAACTACTTTGTTGAGTAATCCATAAGAGGAGTGAATGTTTTCGATTTCTGTACCATTGACATCATACGTGTGTCTACCACGAATTTGCCTACATGCTAATGCAACTTTGTGGCGCTCTAATGTGGTTCTACTGATCCAGTGGAGCGTTACTCCCATGTAGCTTCTGTTGTTAGCAGTCCAAATATCCGCGGTAGTTGAAACAAAGTCAATCTCATTAAGTGCGGCCTTCAAATTTCTCTCCATTTCTGTAAGCTCCTTCTCCAAGTAAGAAGTAAAAGTCGTTCGGTGAGGCAGCTCGGCATTAACAGAAGTAGGGATCTTTTTTATTATGGCACGAAACGAGGGCGAGTCAACAGTGTTTATAGGTAGCATTTCTTCTACAATATACTGCGCGACCAACTTCTTAAATTCTTCATCACTTACTGGTTTTGCACCAAAGTCCAACTTTTGTTGTTTGGGGGATGTAGGACCTGCCGAAGTCACGGCTCTCTGCTTCGGACCCCTTGGTGGGACTCTCTCTGTGAATTTGACTGTGCCGTGCTGCGACTCCAAATGTTTCTTTAAGTTTGACGTCGTGTTTTTGAAGGTAGATAACACTTTTTCGCCAACACAGAGTGTACAACGAACCTTAATATTGAAATCTTTAGCTGACAGAAACTCAAAATAGTGACCATATTTCCAGCTAAAGAACGCACATCTCTCTCCCTCCATTGTTGTTTACAATTTTTTACGTCGCTAGCTGCTTGTGAGCGGAAAACGTGACCTGCCGCTTATGTGACGTTTCACAAGTCACGAGGTTACGACACGTATCTTTTTGATTAAAAAATAATAACGCACAGTGGTTTGGAAAAGTAACTTTAATCTGACTACTGTTATGGAAATAGTAATGCGTTAGATTAGTCGTTACTAAAAAAGTGGTCATATTCAGAGTAACGCGTTACCTGCATCACTGTATATATATATATATATATATATATATATATATATATATATATATATATATATACATATATATATATATATATATATATATATATATATATATATATATATATATATATATACATATATATATATATATATGCATGTGTGTGTGTGCACAGCGAGCTGAAGATGTGGAGATTGGCTTGGAGCGCGTTGCAGAACCAGCGCGCATGCGGGAAGGTTCCTCCCACTGAAGCAAGTGTTTTCCAAACCCTGTCGCTCAGAGAGACTTGTCACTTAGAAAATGTTCCCTGATTATGAAACTTTGGCTGAATAGTGCTTGTTCCTGTCTCTAATGTGGCAACGCTTCCAGGAGCTGTCTGAGGAGAATCCCAGAATCTCACATCCTCGTCAGCTCAGAATGCGCCGATATGATTACGCACAAGCGTGACCCGTCAACCCGGTCTCACAGTAAGACCGGGTTGAGCCTGTTCAGGTTTACGTAGACAATCTTTACATAGAATTGACTTACAGATATAAAATTAATTCAGTAAAATATAAAGCATTTTATTTAAATATCCATTCATTATTTTACAAGCACAGAGAGCCGCATCAGATGGATGGAAGAGCCGCGGGTTGCCGACTCCTGGTATAGCCTATAAAATGACATGTTTTCTCCAGGACCAGAGAGGACGCAAACTCAATACATCTCTTATATTGTGAGGTAATAATTTCTCCGAGTTTTGCTCTTGCAGGCGGGTGTAGACATGCACGCTGCGGGTGCGGGCGGTAATTGTCAGAAATTCAGCGGGAGCGGGCAGGAGTGGGATGAAGAAAACAGTCCCGCGCGGGGCTCTACTGCTGCGTTTAAGTGTTTCAATTTTTTTTATGAATTCGATTAAAAATAAAGGCGCCCGGACCGGCCCGTGTCCGAGGTAATTACACAGTCGTTGGCCCGAAGCCCGGCCCTCGGGCCGTCGGGCCGGGCCGACCCGAGGACCTAGGGCTTCAGTGCAGGGCTCTAGTCTGAACGACGGACTCACAGGACTTTTAAACAAATGCAATTTCAGATAAATCCCATCAGTCTGGGAGCCTAAATCTAGAAGCTTTCTAAAAGACTAAGTATATGTATAATTTCTATAAATTATACTTCTATTGAAACCCATCACTGGTCTGAATGTGGGTTTACAAACAGTAAAACCCTAGAAAAGTGAACACAACAAAGGATATATAAAAAGATATTCCAGATGTTGGTCACTGGCTGCGGCTGCTCCCCCCTGGGCTGCTGGACGCTGCAACAGAAAGATAAAAATACCATCAGTTCTGGGACTTTTTAAAGGAAACACTTAGCTTCTACAACCTGAATAAAACCAACATAAAGCATATAATCACACATGTAAAGTTAATCTAAATCCATTCAATAGTCAAGCTGCAGAGTCTCTGCCATCTGCCCTCTGTTTTTCTCCGTGTCTGCTTCGTTGATGTCACTTTCACAAAGTGCATTTGTAGTCCTGGACTTATTACACAAAACTTAAAATAACGTTTCCTCCCTTTCGAAAATAAACACGTTCTTGGTATTAAAATGCATCTTCATGGACATCATATGTGAAATCCATGGCACATAACAAGTGAAATTGGAAAATAGCATTTTTAGCCCCGTTGACTTGCATTCATGTTTTTGTTCTTCCGGGAACCCGTGGTCTGGAAGTAGATGGGCATGACTTCGGCTCCCTATGGAGCGCTGTCTATCACCTATGACAGAATGTGGAATCTTGCGTTACCATAGTTACAGCTCAGGTGCATCGTTTAAAATGCTTTATTATTAAGGCTAGAACCTTTCAGACTTCAGTATAAGTTCCATCTCGAGAGAGTAGGACCTTTTCTCTGCGGTCTCTGTGTTTGCTGACTTTAGTCTTCCAGAGAGCAGCTCTAGCAGGTAATACAACTACCCACAAACAACCTAGCCCAACATCTGACATGTTTAGACTTTTAGATGTATCTGAAGTGTTTCCTGTGCTTTACTGGGAGACTTTAACATCCCTCAAGGTAAACTGGTTTTATCATTTATATAAAATACACCTGCTGGAAAAAACAAAATAAACAAAAAACCCTTAAGCAGGTCAGATTAGAGATAAACAGTCAAGATAAAACTACTTTGAATCTGAAATATGAGTTATAAACGTATATTTCTATAACTAGACCTACATAGTATCTGCCGTGTACAGTAGTGATGTCTGGTGAAGGGACTGATCTTTATTTCTGCACCAGTTTGTCAGAAATAGAAATAAATGCCACTTTTCATCAGTGAATAAGTTATAACTTTAATAACATTAAGTGAACAAACTATTTAGACTTGTTTACATTTTAAAATGGATCCTTCAGCTAATAGAAGAGTCATTTGGCTTGATTTAGCAAACAGAAAAGTCAAGAGGCTCAACTGCAGGTTATCTTTATGTACGTATTGAACTTCTAAGTAACGTATAGTTTTTGTCACGTTGCTCTTTGATTAAACACTAACAGGAAAGCTGAAATCTCTGTTTATATTTAAAACCTTTACTGCTATATGAGCATCAAGACCAAAGAGAAATGTATTTGATGTCAAACGGTTTGTTATTTGTCTGAAGAGGATTGTATCATCTTCTTTAAGTCCTGATATCTTTTTATTAAATATATTTCTACGTCATCAAACATCTGGTCTCTGATCTGATCATTCTCATGCATATGAGGTACACCTGATGACGGCTCCTTTTATGTTAAATCACGTTTAGAGGGACAGGATGACAGAATTTAAAATGCAAACAAAAATAAATCTTTTAAAAAGTAATGAAGTTATTGAATATAACATAATATGTCAAGTTTTTCTTTATTTGTACTTTACTTATTTTCTTCAGGTCTACTTTTCATTTTTACTTCACTCATTTTTAAAGCCACTATCCGCACTTCCTACTTCACTACAATAGGGAGCCTACGACTCCTCCCTTTCCGTTCGGCTCACGGGTCCCCGGAAGAAGGAAGTGCAAGTCAACGGAGCTAAAACTCTATTTTCTAATCTGCTTTGCCTTACGTCCTGGATCGCACACATGTTGTACTTCAATTTAAATGACATCCAACGATGCGTGTTTCAATCATCCCAGTCACGTACTTAGAAATGTATCATCTTGTAAATGTTCGATGTTAGCGTGACTACAAATCCGACATCGACACGTTGCATGTATGACGTCACCACAGAGTCTCTGCCATCTGCCCTCTGTTTTTCTCCGTGTCTGCTTCGTTGATGTCACTTTCACAAAGTGCATTTGTAGTCCTGGACTTATTTCACAAAACTTAAAATAACGTTTCCTCCCTTTCGAAAATAAACACGTTCTATGTATTAAACTGCATCTTCATGGACATCATATGTGAAATCCATGGCACAAAACAAGCGGAATTAGAAAATAGCATTTTTAGCCCCGTTGACTTGCATTCATGTTTTTGTTCTTCCGGGAACCCGTGGTCTGGAAGTAGATGGGCATGACTTCGGCTCCCTATGGAGCGCTGTCTGTCACCTATGACAGAATGTGGAATCTTGCGTTACCATAGTTACAGCTCAGGTGCATCGTTTAAAATGCTTTATTATTAAGGCTAGAACCTTTCAGACTTCAGTATAAGTTCCATCTCGAGAGAGTAGGACCTTTTCTCTGCGGTCTCTGTGTTTGCTGACTTTAGTCTTCCAGAGAGCACCTCTAGCAGGTAATACAACTACCCACAAACAACCTAGCCCAACATCTGACATGTTTAGACTTTTAGATGTATCTGAAGTGTTTCCTGTGCTTTACTGGGAGACTTTAACATCCCTCAAGGTAAACTGGTTTTATCATTTATATAAAATACACCTGCTGGAAAAAACAAAATAAACAAAAACCCCTTAAGCAGGTCAGATTACAGATAAACAGTCAAGATAAAACTACTTTGAATCTGAAATATGAGTTATAAACGTATATTTCTATAACTAGACCTACATAGTATCTGCCGTGTACAGTAGTGATGTCTGGAGAAGGGACTGGTCTTTATTTCTGCACCAGTTTGTCAGAAATAGAAATAAATGCCACTTTTCATCAGTGAATAAGTTATAACTTTAATAACATTAAGTGAACAAACTAGACTTGTTTACATTTAACCCTCTGATGCATGAATTATGAAATCTTCAACCATGATTTTTTAAACAATTTTTTTCATTCATCTTTAGGTGTAAATTAAACAAATTTCAACAAATATTTTTTGTAACATTTTGTTAATTTACAAATAATTTATTACATATCCACCTTGGTGGACAGCGTGCATTCTGACCATGAAATATTTTGGCTTGACTTACTGAAGTCCAAATGGAGGGACTCACATGCAATAAAGTCTTCAACAGCTGTGCTTATAGCAAAAATAAATAAATAACAATTTTGAGTACCTGTCCACTGTAGTGACCATTATGCATCAAAGGGTTAAAAATGGATCTAGTGTTGAACGAGTTCCTGATTAAAAAGAGCAAAGGCTGCTGAATAAACCCTCTGGGATTAATAAAGTACTTTTGAATTGAATAAAGTGATTTCTCCAGCTGTGCTTTTATAATCTAGATCTACACGCGGTGGTTTCTGGTCGCTGTAGTGATGCTGACTCTCAGCTGGGATCTGTGGCTGTTTCGTTCACATCTGACCTAAAACTGAGCAGAAGGATGTGAACAGAAATCTTTTTGTTTCCATCTCCGTTTGATCCTAAAAGTGTGTTTCTGAACGAGCCGGATAAGAAAACGAAGCACAGCCTGATGTAAACAACACAATTGAAAGTTTCTCTTCATAGATCTGAAACCTGCTGAGACAAAAACATCAAGTATCTCCAGTGAGACTGCGTTCGGTTTAAAACATGAAGAATAAACTAAATTCACAACTGAAATCCAAACGTTTCACTTAATGAAGTAAAACACAACAATAATCTTCAGAAACTGGTGTTTAAACAGAGGGCTGGAGATGAAATGGTTCACATGTAACAGCTGTTGCTTCGGTCGCTGTGATAAACATGGATCCGACTGTAGAAACTGATCAGAGATCAGTTTGTTACCAGTAACAGTGGATGTGATGTTTCCTGTTTGATGTCTCTGATGCCATGATGTCTGACGTCTTGTGACGGGTTTTAAAGCTTCTTCTTCTCATCCTGTGTCACAGAACGATGGAGGACAACATGAACCTCCTGGAGAGTTTTGAGAGTTACATGGGGGACTTCTCCCTTCTGGACGAGATCCTTCAGGACTACCAGGCCTTTCCTTTTTCTACTCCACCTTCTCCTCTTCTTGAACATCCTCCCTCACCTCTCCTTCCTTCTATTTCTCCTCCACCTTCTCCTCTTCTTCGACATTCTCCCTCACCTTTCCTTCCTTCTTTTCCTCCTGCTTCACCTCCCCCTCCTCCATCTCCTTTTTTAGCTCCTCCACTTTCTCCTACTGCTTTTCTTTACCTCCCACCCTCTCCTCCTGTTGTTTCTTCTCTGCCATCATCCTTTCTTCTTCCTGGCATTCCACCTGCTGATCCTGTTTCTGCTCCTCATACTTCCACTGTCTCTTCTCTGCCTCCATCCTTTCTTCTTCCTGACATTCCACCTGCTGCTCCTGTTTCTGCTCCTCATACTTCCACTGTCTCTTCTCTGCCTCCATCCTTTCTTCTTCCTGACATTCCACCTGCTGCTCCTGTTTCTGCTCCTCATACTTCCACTGTCTCTTCTCTGCCACCATTCTTTCTTCTTCCTGGCATTCCACCTGCTGCTCCTGGTTGTGCTCCTCATACTCCCACTGTCTCTTCTCTGCCTCCATCCTTTCTTCTTCCTGACATTCCACCTGCTGCTCCTGTTTCTGCTCCTCATACTTCCACTGTCTCTTCTCTGCCTCCATCCTTTCTTCTTCCTGACATTCCACCTGCTGCTCCTGTTTCTGCTCCTCATACTTCCACTGTCTCTTCTCTGCCACCATTCTTTCTTCTTCCTGGTACTCTACCTGCTGCTCCTGTTTCTCCTCCTCATACTCCCACTGTTTCTTCTCTGCCACCATTCTTTCTTCTTCCTGGCATTCCACCTGCTGCTCCTGTTTCTGTTCCTCATACTTCCACTGTATCTTCTCTGCCTCCATCCTTTCTTCTTCCTGACATTCCACCTGCTGCTCCTGTTTCTCCTCCTCATACTCCCACTGTTTCTTCTCTGCCACCATTCTTTCTTCTTCCTGGCATTCCACCTGCTGCTCCTGTTTCTGCTCCTCATACTTCCACTGTCTCTTCTCTGCCTCCATCCTTTCTTCTTCCTGGCATTCCACCTGCTGCTCCTGGTTGTGCTCCAGTCTCTAACCCAAAGTAAGTTTTGACTTGACCGTTTCAGAATAAAATATCTATAAAGTTGACCACATTCCCAGGATGTAGATGCTGACAGGTTTGTGTTGTGTTCTGTCTCTACAGTAAGAGAAAGCGTGAGCACCAGCAGCAGGACCGCCCCTATGTGAAGAAGCCACTAAATGCCTTCATGATCTTCCTGCGGGACCAGAGGCCAAAGGTGGTGGCTGAGCTGAATCCGAAAGACAGCGCTGCTGTCAACGCCGTCGTAGGCCAGAGGGTAAGTGTGTTTGCGACAGAATGATGATGGTTTTGCTTCCGTGGATTATTTTTCACCAACAGCTTGTCTCACTGTCTTCTGTTCACAGTGGAGGGAACTGTCTCCTGAGCAGAGGAGCATCTACTTCGACCAGGCTCACGAGGAACAGAGGCTCCACATGCAGCAGCACCCGGGCTGGGTCCCCAACTACAACCCTGTACGTACACTCTGCTCACACACCATGAACTCACACACCTGATGCTGATGAACACTTACTGATATAAAACTCTTGTGTGTGTTTTTGGGACCAGAAGGCAAAACGCGTTAAGAAGGAGCCAGCCGCCAGCTCTGCAGGTAAGAAACATTTGTGTGGATCATTAGATGTGATGATGTCACCACAGCTTGACTGTTGAATGGATTTAGATGAACTTTACATGTGTGTTTGTATGCTTTATGTTGGTTTTATTCAGGTTGTAGAAGCTAAGTGTTTCCTTTAACAAGTCCCAGAACTGATGGTATTTTTATCTTTCTGTTGCAGCGTCCAGCAGCCCAGGAGGGAGCAGCCGCAGCCAGTGACCAACATCTGGAATATCTTTTTATATATCCTTTGTTGTGTTCACTTTTCTAGTGTTTTACTGTTTGTAAACCCACATTCAGACCAATGACCACACACACACACACACACACACACACACACACACATGCACACACACACACACACACACGCTGACACTCACACGCATCACGCACACACACACACACACACACGCACTCACGCATGCACACACGCACACACACACACAAGCACTCACGCATGCACATACGGACACACATGCACACACGCACACACACACACGCACACACGGACACACATGCACACACGCACGCACACACACACACACACACGCACACACACACACACACACACACACACACACACACACACACACAGATAAATACTAATACTTTGTGGGACAGGGTTTGGGACTAGGGTGAGAGTGGGATGGGTGAGGTTGTCAACCAGCAGCCTCGCCCTTCAACCACCTGCTCTGATCCTTGACCTGTCCTCTTAGTTTTTGCACCACAGACACGTCACTTTTTTTTCTTTCTTTTTCTGGAGGGTGGGGACAATGGTAAGTTGGGAATCTGCTATCTGCAACTAGTAGGATTCCCCTGTCAGGACACCACCTCCCCTTTCTTATTGCACGCACACACACACACACATCAAGCACGCCTGCACACACATCGCACGCACGCACGCACACATGCACACGCACACACACACATCGCGCACGCACGCATGCACACACACACACACACACACACACATCGCGCACACACACATGCACACACACGCATTTTAGTAAATTACCTCAATCTGTTTTTTGTGGCTTTTTTCATTCCAGAATGGACCCTTGGACACCTGGAACCCTGGACACTTTGACACCTGGACCCTACGACACCTGGGACCCTGGACCCTCAGACGCCTGGAACACTGGACACGTATACACCTGGAACCTTGGACCCTCAGACGCCTGGAACCCTGGACACTGACACTTTGACACCTGGACCCTACGACACCTGGGTCCTTGGATCGTCAGACACTGGACACATGCACAAAAACCTTTTAATAAACCTTTTAAATGTTTTATCTTTGCTTAGTTTTTTGTTTTCTACACTTCAGTTCATAGTCAAACCTGAAGACTCGGCAATGAACTTGTTTTGAGTTAAAATTGTTACGATGGGGAGCCAAGAGGAGGTTAGGACCCAAAGTTGCAGAGAACCAGATGATGCTTAGTGGAGCAATAAAGTAAAAATCCTTTTATTAATGATCCGTCCAAAAATGCAGGGAGCCAAAACACAAAATCAAAGTCCCAAAATACAAAACCTAGAATCCAAAATGAAGATCCAAGATTAGAAAGGGAAACAAGCCAAAGGTACAATACAATGACCCAACCACAGACAGAGACACAGACAGGGTTATTTACACTGGGGCATGATGGGAGACAGATAGGGTGCAGGTGTGTGGGGAGAGAAACCAAGTAAAAGCAATTAACTAATCAGGGAGGAAACTAACATGACCTAAGAGTTAAAACCTAAAGACAAGAAAAGCAGCAACAATAACTAATTTTCTAAGGGGGAAAAAAAACTACAAAAACCGGTGGGAAAACTCGCTAAAGAGACTAATAAAATGAAAAGCTGAACCTAAAAAAACTGCAGATGTCAAGAGTCGGGGTGAGTACTCCCGTCGCACATTCCATCTTTGAGTTGTTTGTCAGGAGAGGGAGGCGCCCAGCTGCTTCTGGTTAGCAATCAACGGCACTGGCTTCTTAAGGAGTTGGAGAACACACCTCGACATGGGATGATTACTACTACTCGGTAGATTCCAGCCGTCTAGTGTTGCAGTGACTTTGTACCTCTTGTGTTTTTGGCTTATTGGTCTCTGTGGATTTTTTGTGCTTACGCCTTCTTCAGGATTTTTGGAACATCTCTGGAGTAGAGACTTCTCAGGATTCAGTGACTCATCAGAAACTCACCTTCGCCACATAACTGTCTGGACGCAGCTTCCCAGTGTTCTCCATCTCTCCAGTCGCCCCACTCCTCTGCTTCCCATACGCTCCCTCTCCTGGATTTACACACCTCGACTCACCCAACTCTCGACCTGCCCCTCCCTATTTCTCCTCATCTCCTTTGCCCAGTAAGTCTTATCTCTGCACCTCCTCAGTTAAGACTTACTTCTCAGGACTCACCTTATTTTGCTCTCCCCTCCTCAGACGCTAAGTACGGGCTTTACTCCATCCACTGGAAGCTCCAGTGCGCTTTTTGTTCCCGTCTATTAATAAATACCTTTTTTTTTATCTTTATTACCTGTGAGTGTGTTGATTCTGCATGTCCTCGGTTAAACTCCTTCCCCAGACCATGTCAGAATCATCCCGCCAACCCGCTAACCCAGCAGACTCAACCCTCTCAGATATTCTTCAGAGAATGTCCCAACAGGAGCAGACATTACCACTGCTTATGGATCAGCTCAACGCAGCCCACAACCGTTACCAGCAGTTGGAGGCCCTGGTCCGGCAGATCCATGACCGGGTTACGCAGCCGCTGCCACAGACTGCAAGGTCGGAACCTCAAGCAGCCGCTCCTGTTGCTTCCGGACCGGGAGTTCCTGTTCCCACAGAGATGTCACATTTTCGTCCAGCCGTTTCTCCTCCCTCACAGACATTCAGCGGTGAGTTCGAGGAGTGCCACAGCTTCTTGCTTCAGTGCCGGCTTGCGTTTGAACACTCACCTGGAGCCTTTCCCACAGATTCAAGTAAGATTTTTTACGTTATTGGACTGCTACGTGGAAGAGCCCTATGGTGGACGGAAGCTAAGAGCCATTGTGCTGCCTTTTTAGCAGGACCTATTGATGAGTTTTTAGTGGACTTTACATTAACTTTTGGACAGACCGAATCCGTGTCAGATATTGGGAAACGACTCTGGAACCTGTCGCAGGGCCGACGATCGGTTGCAGACATGTCGGTGGAGTTCCGAACCCTGGCAGCTAGGACTTCGTGGAACGAGGAGGCATTGATGGCTGCATTCACGGAGGCCCTCAGTGTTCGTGTACAGGATCAGCTGGCGCTGTGCCCCGAACCTCAGTCTCTTGAGGGGCTCATTCGCCTGGCCATCTCCATTGATAAACGTCACCAGGAGCTACGGCGCCCCGCCAGCAGTGCCCGTCCAGCTCCCATTCCTGACCGAAATATGGCTGGCCATCGCTCCTTTTCCGAGACCACCACAGCTGATGAACCTATGCAGATGGGTCGCACTCTCCTAACCCCAGAGGAACGGGAACATCGTTTGAGGTCAGGTCTCTGTTTATATTGCGGGCAAACCGGACACTTTGCCAGAGCCTGTCCTGCTCTGGGAAAAGGGAGAGCCCATCAGTAAAGCCGGGGCTACTGGTGAGCGGGAATTCAGACTCTTCTAGCTCCCGTTGTTCTATTCCATGCACTGTGTATTTTAATTCTGAACATTTTCAGTTAGAAGCTCTGGTGGACTCCGGTTGTGAGCAATCTATGTTGGATGTCGGTTTGGTAAAGAGGTGGAATATACCTACCACCCGTTTGTCTTCCCCTCTCACGGTTTCATCTCTGGATGATCGCAGTTGGTCCACCATCACTCACCAGACCATCCCTCTGCAGATAAAGGTATCAGGTAACCACACAGAACTTCTGGCATTTTTTGTATTTCCCTCTCCCCAGTCTCCAGTGGTTCTTGGCCATTCCTGGTTGAAACACCACAATCCCCAGCTGAACTGGAGAACCAGTCAGATTGAAGGATGGAGTCCTGAGTGTTCTCTGCCTGCCTTCGCTCAGCCTCACCAACTCTCCAAAATTCCACAACCTCTCCTTCTGAAAAGATTGACCTCTCCAACGTCCCTCCGGCCTACCATGACCTCCGACAGGTATTCAGTAAGGACCGTGCTTCTTCTCTTCCCCCACACAGACCTTTTGATTGCAGCATTGAGTTGTTGCCCGGAGCCCCACTTCCCTCCAGTCGACTACATCACCTTTCCAGACCTGAGAGGGAGAGCATGGAGAAATATATCCAGGAGTCTCTAGCAGCCGGTCTTATCAGGCCGTCCACCTCACCATTGGGGGCAGGGTCCTTCTTTGTTCCAAAGACTCTAAGGCCATGTATTGATTACAGGGAATTGAACCAAATAACGGTAAAGAACAAGTATCCTCTGCCTCTGTTAACCTCCACTTTTGAACCCATTCAGGACGCCACCATTTTTAGCCACCTGGATCTCAGAAATGCGTACCATTTGGTGCGAATCAGAACTGTATGGTCAAACACAGTAGATAAAAAAGTGTTATTTGTGAAAAAATGAATACAAACTTGTACATGTATAATAGCATTTTTAATAAAGCATTTTACCAACATTATGTTAGGTCATTACATATGCACAAATAAGCTGAATCAATGAATTTGAGCAATGTACTCAAGACCTAATGAAACTCTTTTGAATAACTTTATTTTGATTATTATTAAAATAAAATGTGTCCGTGGGTTAAAATTTTAAATTACTAATCTTATGATTGGATAAAATTTTAAAATGTATTTTACATCTCCATTGTTGGTTTAGTTCAATATTTCTATATGTACAAAAACTGTATTTTAATAACCCCTTTATAGGTTGATTATCTTACCATGGTTGGCTGCGCTGCATATAGCAATCGGTCTGAGGGAGGAATCAGAATTATGGCTTACCCAAAGACGCAGAGAGAAGAAGAAAATGGTTGGCTCAAGTCAGCAGGAGCAACCTCACCATGACCAGAGATCACCATAACAAAAAGCTGTGTGCAGTGAGTTTAACATGCATTCTCAAACGTTTTCTATCAAGGCTCTACATGTTCTGCTCTCAACTGCACAAGGCTGCAACTAAACTGTTAAACGTGGCAGGAAATAAACTAATACACCGCTCTACAGGCACATTTTGAGGAGGGACAGTTTACTAAGCTTAGACAAGGCAAGGTGAGACTCAGGGCTGATGCTGTTCCAACCCTGTTTGTTCATCACCCTGAACCAAGGAGGAGGAAGGATCCCGCAGTGAGAAGTACAGCAGAACCACTGCATGTTGATCCACTGACCAGTGACCACACATATTGTACTCAAGTAAACTGTGGTACAACACATTGTATTAATTTTATTTAAAAATGAATATTCTAACAGTGCCATTATAATGTCAGAGAATGAGGAACCAGCAGCAGCAGTGAGGCAAATGAGATGAGGGAAAGTGAGGGGGGACGTGAGATGGTATCAGGAGAGGGGGACATCCCAGGAAGCCATGAGGAGCCGGCGTCAGGGCCAGGAGGAGAAAGGAACAGGCCGTGCAAGCAGGGAACCCAGCTGGAAAACCTAAGGGAGGAAATAGAGTCAAAAAGGCATAAAAAACACATGAGGCATTAAATGGAGTAAACAGACAATCAAAAAGGCCGTACAACTCCGTTTTTCAGTGGGTTCAACAGGCTACAGGATTCTTCAGGACACGAGTATCCCTCTGCCTGATGTTAGAACCCTGCAAAGACAAATGCAGCCCATTAAACTGGAACCAGGTGTGTTAGGAGAGGTGTGTGACATGCTCAGTTTGAAGGTTAAAAATCTGACAGAGATGGAAAGAGAGTGTGTGCTTACTGTGGATGAGATGGCAATCACTGCAGGCGTGCATCACTCCATCACAGACCCAACTGGGTTTTACCACCGCCGTTGTTTCTGGTCAGCTCTCCGCTCAGCCACTATGAAAACATGAAGATGGACACACAACACAGTTTAACCTTTAATGGTTACATAAGATTTTTGTTTTAGTTACTCTTTGACATTTATTTATTGATAGTTGTGTTATTAATTCTTATTTCTTGCTGTTCCTTAATAACAAAATAGCAAATGCTAATATTACAAAGCAAGTGGAAATGAGCAGTTTTATGGAAAATGTCTCATTTTTAAAAGTTATTGTTTGACTACTATTCTTGAATTGTCTTAATTCTATTCTTATTACTTGAGCCCACAAAACAGAACAACATAACTTCTTACGTTTGTAATCCTGTTTGTCTCATGCTTCAGCAGTTCGCTGCAGTCAGTGTTATTAACTGAAAAATATCTAATAATTACATGTCTTCACAATCACATTTCCTTTATAATTGGTCTCTCCATTTGTGCTTCCATTTCTGATGCATGTTCGTGTTGATACAGCAACCAGCAACGTACTGTACAAAAAATCCCAAATAAAACTAATAATGTAAAAAGTTTATAACCTATTTCAAACTGTGGGGAATATTTTTAAAACGTAGAATCAAACAAACTGAAATAAACCCGTCTACAGTTCGTCCTCCTGCTCACAATCAACAAGCTGCACACACTTAGCTCATTAAAGGTTATCTAGCTAAAACTGGCAACATAAAATATCATCGTTGGCTTATTTTGGTACGAAGCGGTTAGCTAACGCTTCACAATGCAACAAAATGATGACATTTCATCAACTTACCGAAGAAAATCCTTCCGAAACACCGAAAATGAACTACGGTCAATGCAGCAGCGGGGGCTTTTAGGAACTATTCGAAGCTACATGAACCACGTGACTCCCGCATTCCATTCTTTCCCTAGGAGTCGACTGGAGTGTCATAACCATCGACATAAAAAGTTTGATTTTACAAAATAAAAAATACATGTACAAAATGAAATTTTCCTGTTACAAAACAAGAAATACAAGTACAAATTGAGAATTACATGTTAGAAAACTAAAGTTACAAGTTACGAATCCAAAGTTATATGTCATGAAACATGTTCCAAGTTACAAAACTTGGTACAAGTTACATTGAATATTGTCCCAATCCTAGCTCCATACTGTGGTGCAACATCTTCGGCCTGCTCCTCTTCCTCTCCATCTCTGTCTCTATCATCACCATCTGTCTGGTGGCAGTGAGCTAATACCTCCTGGTTGCAAAGAGAGCTGTTTTTGAGCGTGGTTTTTCTGAAGATGGACTTATTTTGCTCCTGATCTCAGAGTGAATGCTTTGCCTGACCAGCTTTGGTCCACTTTGGTCCGTCTACACATTTGTGCCTCAGGTGTGCACATGTAACTTCCATTGTACCAAAGGTCACCCCAACACCATTCTGTTGTTCCTCCAGTTTTTACTGCATGTGTTGGAGATTTCCCTTCAGTATTACAGTTTTTCTCAATTGTTTACACACATTTTCTGGTACTTGAGACACAATGACCACAACATGTAACCAATTCACCAACCCCCTTAACCAATTCTGCTAAACTACAAGCACAATTCCTGCTTTGTGTCACACCCTGTCTTGTCTCCCCGTTCTGTTTAGTCATGTGTCTCCGCTGATTGCTCCCACCTGCCTCTCGTCTCTCAATCACCCAAAGTCCCGACCCTCCTGTATTTAAGCCCCGTCTGTTCTGTGTCCTGTGCCGGTTTATTGTTTCATTGTCCAGCGTGCTCCATAATTAAAAGACTTTATGAAACGTTCCTACCTGTCTGCCTGTCTTCCTCCCGTGTCTGGATCCTCGCCTCAGCTCCGCTCCACTCAGCAGCGTGTCTGACACTTTGCACTCAAATTGCAAATCTAAAACACTTTTTTCAAAACACTACACACAATTCTCTGCTGTTGGCACAATTTTCAGGCAGAAAATATCTTGTTTTCACAAGGAACACACTGCTATTCAAATATACACACTGACTCATCACAAGGGCAAACACCTGTCACACTGTTTTACAATTAGCAATCAGAGCTTTAGCATAAAAGGGCAACAGGTGAGCTCTTCTGTTTTGGAGCAATGGATGCCAACATTGGAAACAGAGGCAGAGCCAGAGGAGTGAGAGTAAGAGGAGGACGGTGTAACGTGAGGAAGTGTGGGTTTTCTGTCACAAAGGTGGTGTTGGACTCAGCTGGGTCAAAGCTGGGTCGCTGAGAACTTTCACCCACAGATTAAGACCTGAACGCCAGCGAGTCTGGGAGGAAACCATAACATCTGCCACCTGCAGCTTCGTGCCAGAAGATGTTGTTCCCACAGAAGATGTTGTTCCCATAAAAGTAGTCATAACATAACAAGTCTTAAAACTTTGTTTCTTGATTTCAATGTTAAAGTAACCATTATCATTTTGCTCATTATAAATGTGTTTTAATCAAATGAATGACTATTATGCTTTGGGTAATTATAAGAGATTTAATTAATCCATTCTTAATTAAATGATAATGTTGAGGATGTTTGTTATCGACCTTCACACACTCAAGCACACAAACACTCACACACACCCATACACAGATTCTCACAGTAAACTCCAAACACATTTGCTGACGCACACGTTTGCTTTGAGAAGAGAAAGGCTTTTGGTAAGTTTCAGTCTTATGATTTCAGTTCGTGCTTGACAACGAAAGAGAGAGGACGTGTGAACAACCGCTAACAGGGGAACGGAGCCCATTGGCTCAATCCCCCCCCCCCCCCCCCCTCTCACGCTGTTTCTGCCAAGCCAGGCAGAATAGCTGAATCGCAACTTCTAACGCAGACTCATTACCGAGTCTTTTGATTTCTGAGTGAACTTAACTTAAGAAAGCGCATCGACAAAACGCTCTACCATCAACGTGTACCGAGGGCAACTCTGGACCGGTTCCGTTCGACACCTACGTCTCTCCTGTCAGCCGTCGGTGTCATCTGGATGAACCACCACCATCCTCCACGGCCCGGATCCGAAAGAGGGTCCACAAGAGTTCGGTGAGACAGAACACGGTGTTTAGCGTTTGATGCAGTTCTCTGATAAGACCTAAGTGTGGCCAGACCGCAACAGAAGAGAGGATGCAGCATAGTTTTATTGTTTTACAGTAACTGTATACAGTAAATTCTTCTGTTGTACAGGTGCTGGCCAGTAAATTAGAATATCATCAAAAGGTTGAAAATATTTCAGTAATTCCATTCAAAACGTGAAACTTGTACATTATATTCATGCAATGCACACAGACCAATGTATTTCCAATGTTCATTACATTTAAATTTGATATTCATAAGTGACAACTAATGAAAACTCCAAATTTGGTATCTCAAAAAATTAGAATATTCTGAAAAGGCTGAATATAGAAGACACCTGCTGCCACTCTAATCAGCTGATTTACTCAAAACACCTGCAAAGGCCTTTAAAAGGTCCCTCAGTCTTGTTTTGAAGGCACCACAATCATGGGGAAGACTTCTGACTTAACAGCTGTCCAAAAGACAATCATTGACACCTTGCACAAGGAGGGCAAGACACAAAAGGTGATTGCTAAAGAAGCTGGCTGTTCGCAGAGCTCTGTGTCCAAGCACATTAACAGACAGGCGAAGGGACGGAAAAAATATGGTAGAAAAAAGTGTACAAGCTCTAGGGATAACCGCACCCTGCAGAGAATTGTGACGACAAACCCATTCAAAAATGTGGGGGAGATCCACAAAGAGTGGACTGCAGCTGGAGTCAGCGCTTCAAGAACCACCACGAGGAGACTCATGAAAGACATGGGATTCAGGTGTCGCATTCCGTGTGTCAAGCCACTCTTGAACATGAAACAGCGCAAGAAGCGTCTCGCCTGGGCCAAGGACAAAAAGGACTGGACTGATGCTGAGTGGTCCAAAGTTATGTTTTCTGATGAAAGCAAGTTCTGCATTTCCTTTGGAAATCAAGGACCCAGAGTCTGGAGGAAGAGCGGAGAAGCACAGAATCCACGTTGCATGAGGTCCAGTGTAAAGTTTCCACCGTCAGTGATGGTGTGGGGTGCCATGTCATCTGCCGGTGTTGGCCCACTCTGTTTCCTGAGGTCCAGGGTCAATGCAGCCGTCTACCAGGAAGTTTTAGAGCACTTCATGCTTCCTGCTGCTGACCAACTTTATGGGGATGCAGACTTCACCTTTCAACAGGACTTGGCACCTGCACACAGTGCCAAAACCACCAGCACCTGGTTCAAGGACCATGGTATCCCTGTCCTTGATTGGCCAGCAAACTCACCTGACCTTAACCCCATAGAAAATCTATGGGGTATTGTGAAGCGGAGGATGCAATACGCTAGACCCAACAATGCAGAGGAGCTGAAGACGACTATCAGAGCAACCTGGGCTCTCATAACACCTGAGCAGTGCCACAGACTGATCGAGTCCATGCCACGCCGCATTACTGCAGTTATTGAGGCAAAAGGAGCCCCGACTAAGTATTGAGTGCTATACATGCACATTCTTTTCATGTTCATTCTTTTCAGTTGGCCAACATTAGAGAAACAAACATTTTTTCATTGGCCTTTAGAATATTCTAATTTTCTGAGATACCAGATTTGATGTTTTCATTGGTTGTCACCTATAAATATCAAAATTAAACGTAATAAACATCGGAAATACATTGGTCTGTGTGCATTGCATGAATATAATGTACAAGTTTCACGTTTTGAATGGAATTACTGAAATATTTTCAACCTTTTGATGATGTTCTAATTTACTGGCCAGCACCTGTATGTAGTTTGTGTGTGTGCAACTTTGTGTTGGTTGGGAATGGGATAAACATTGTGTACAATATTTTGTGGGAAAAATAAAATAATTTCTACCATTTATTTGTGTGTTCAGAGTGTAAAAACAATATTCTGAAATAACAACACATGCATGTATTTACTGTCTGTAGTACACTGAACCAAAAAGGCTTTAGTCATTATGATGAATAGAGAAGAAGTGTTTTCCATTCATCATAGTGTTTAACATTGAGCACATGAGTGTTCTGCTGGTTCTTATAAATGTCTATTCATATGATGGTTTGTGTGTCATTTGACAACAAAATCACATTTTGAGGAGAAATAACATTGTTTTGAATGTGAAGTTTAATTTTGCAGGTTAAGTGAGGGGTTTTGCCCATTGTGTGTGTATTTTCTGGATTTGTGAGTAGAGATCTGAGAATATGGGGCATGCTTTCAGAAAATGTTTGTAAACAATTGAGAAAAACTGTAATTTAATCTCTTATTCTGGAGTAAAATAAAGAAACAAGCTAAATCATCACATCTCTGTTTCTGGTAGGGAAACACATTTCAAACATGGAACCGAGTCCGGCTACCGAACCGAGCAGAATTATGATGACGTAACACCGGTGTGCAAAGGTGCGGGTTCCAACCCACAGGAGAGGAGGGAGAGAGGAGGTAAACAGCGAGTGGATCACAGGGACTGAGCTGATGTTTTAGAGCAAAACTGCAGAAAAAATGGCTGTTTGCTTTTAGTTTTGTAGATGAAAGCAATCCAAAGTCAGAATGCACAGGAACCTAAAAATGCATTGCTTCAGGGGACAAAGGGTATTTTAAATTGGGGAATTGTTTTACTCTGGGCCTAAACTGGGAATTTGGCTCTACTGGGATTTCTGGCTGGTGTTTACATTCCAAGAAGGACTGAGGAAAATAAACTGAGACATTCAGCAGGATACCAAACAAATGATTCACCGTAGATGGTCACTATCGCTCTACCAGTCAATACATTGCAATCCATAATAAAACAATTACGAAGGAGAGAAAAATAAAGAAATAAATTGTATAGAACACATTAAACCCAAATCCAATTCCTATGATTTGCAGGCCTTGAGGCGCTCGAAGGCTTTTTATAACAAAAGAAAAAAACAAACCAAATGAAGATGTTAAGGTGGCCACCATAAAACAACAAGAGAAAAATGAAGCCAATGCGAGTCACCTCAGTTGTGACTTTCTCATTTCTCTTCAGACTTCTAAACAGTTTAACAGAATATCAGATATCGGAGAGATTCAAATGATGACAATCATTAAATTGGAATACCCCATCTGGAGTTTTTAATTCAAACAGGCACTACGGGCCTCATATATACCCGGGTTTCGGGTTGTCACCACCCGAAATCCCCTGTCTCGATATGAAGATTTGGAAAATTAGTACTCCCAGAAAGTCAAAAGAAAAAGAAAAACCCAATATACGATTAACTGCATGTAAAAGATCAATATGACGGAGTTAGTCACATGATAGCAGGGGAACAGTGTGTAATCTAGATTACTTTAAACCAAACTTTTTATCCATAGTCATAACCATGCACCATAAATAAATAAAATACTCGGGTCACAAGAGCAATAAATAGTTAATAGTTGTGCCACATTTATTTTGGTTTGTTGCACGAGCCCTTTCAACTTCTAATTTGTTTTTACTTTAGGGTAAAACTACAATCTGGAGGCTTCCTTTTGACCACCATTTTGATTTTTAATTTTATTTTATAGCCCCGTAGGCCTTTACTCAATTGATAAGATATTATTTGGTCAGTAATAACCAGGCGCAGCCACGATGTAGATTAACCTGCACTTGGCTAAACCTTTGATGGTTTCTATAATTCCCCCTGTTCTGGGGGCAGAAGGTGAAAATGTGGCCCAGTCGGACTTTGACTCCCCCCCACGCTCATCGACCGGACCTTAACCCTCTGGGGTCCAGGGTGTAGCTTGCCTTTTTTGATGAATTTTGAGTTTTCCTTTGTATTTCCAAAATAAAGACCATAACCACTGCCTTATGTGGTATCAACCTTTTCAGCACAACCTGGACTTTATGAATTTATACTTTTTTTTTTAATATTTGGACCTAAAGGGGTTGCATATTAGACCTTAAATCACTCAAAACATTTTTGAAGCTGAATTGAAACTGAAACTCAGGGAGGCGGAGTTTTGCTGCTACAATGTCCCAAATCAGACCTGTTCAAAAGATGCATCCATAGACCTAAAGGGTTAAATTGCCCCAAACCTTCCAAATTTATCCTTAACCCAGCAACTTCCCTGTCTCTTTCCCTCTCCGTACACACCCTTCGGACTCCAGTCAATTCTTCACACACACACACACACACACACACACACACACACACACACACACACACACACACACACACACACACACACACACACACACACACACAAACACACACACACACACACACACACACACACACACACACACACACACACACAATGGAGCGTGTTAGAATCATGTGAATGACTAATTTAACTACATTGAACTGCTTTTGTAATAATTTAATCTCTTATTCTGGAGTAAAATAAAGAAACAAGCTAAATCATCACATCTCTGTTTCTGGTAGGGAAACACATTTCAAACATGGAACCGAGTCCGGCTACCGAACCGAGCAGAATTCTGATGACGTAACACCGGTGTGCAAAGGTGCGGGTTCCAACCCACAGGAGAGGAGGGAGAGAGGAGGTAAACAGCCAGTGGATCACAGGGACTGAGCTGATGTTTTAGAGCAAAACTGCAGAAAAAATGGCTGTTTGTCCTCATTATCTAAAGTATACCCCCCCCCCCCTCACACACACACACACACACACACACACACACCACCACCACCACCACCACCACCATGGATTAGACGCTCATGCAATATTTTTGATTCATTAAGCTACAATTTATTTTTACTCAGTAATGGATATGATTTAAAATGTAGCGAATTACAATTCTTTAAAAAAACACTCAAGTAAAAGTAATAGTACAGATTTTCACAACGACTTAAAAAGTATTAATACACAAAAAAAGCTACTCAATTACAGTAACTTGAGTAAATTTAATTTGTTATTTTCCTCCTCTGCTCACTTGTAAACGAGATGCTTAATCTCAAGTGGTTTTATCCTCCTTAAATATAAGTCAAGAAACAAATTTTTAAAAATATATGCGCATATTTAATCGATAACAATGCAAATTTAGAATGGGGGGGGGGGGGGAACCTGGAGGAGCTGCAGACAAGACCATAAGGGAGATGACACTGCTGTGTTCTATATGACATCATCAAAGACTCATCAGTCAGTAGTAGATTCCACAGCTCACTGTTAACACACGTGTGACACAGCTCTCGTGAGAATCATCGCGTTTTTGACTTTCTCTCTCAAACACAAGAATATTTAACACAAAGACCCAGAAATGCCTGGAAACAACGTCTCTAGTGAAACAAAACTGTCTTGGTATGAGACGTGCCTCGAAGATCCAGAAGTGGATTACAATCTGAAAATAAATTTTGATTCTGACGGAGACGACAAAGAAAGCTCCGAACATGATTTGAAACCACTAGAAAAAACACCTGGATCTGGAAAAGTCCAGCAGGAATCAGCTGCTTGTGAAAAACATGAAAACATGGAACAACTTTTAAGGCAGGTGAGTGAACTCAAAAACCATCTGAGATGTGCAAACGAGTCTCTGAGAACCGAGAAGAAAAACAGAATTAAGGCCGAGTCTGAGTGTGCTTTTTACAGGAGAGAAATGAATGAACTGGAGCAAGGACTGGATTATTACCAGAGCAAAAGAGAGACCCATGAAGAAAACGTGAGAACTTTAAATATTCAACTTAAGGAAAAAGATGATTTATGCGAAGTTCTCCAAAAGCGTTTAAAACAGGAATATCAGATCAGACTCCACCAAAGACTGAAGATTTTTGAGAAAGACACAAGTAATGAGAACTTAAAGAAAGAAATCAGTAAACTGAAAGAGGGACTGGGTTTCCATCAAAGTGAGGCAGAAACCCAGTGCAAAAGAATTATGGCTTTAGAAATTCAGCTGCAGATAAAGGAAGGCGTCTGTGCAGATCTCCAAAAGCGTTTAGAGGACGAGCCCGAGCCCAGGCGCCAGCTAGAAGATGACCAGAACTGTTTCTACAAAGATTTAATCAATCAGAACGTCAAGAAGCAAATTGGAGAATTAGAGAAAGAAAACACAGATCTTAAAACCAAGATGGAGACTTTTTACTCCATGAAGAAGCAGTTGGATGAGGTGTCTGCACAGCTGGAGGAGAAATCTTCTCTCTGTGTAAAACTGGAAGAATGTTTGAACAAAGAAAAGCAGCTGAGAGTCGAGTTAGAGAAAAAACGGCAGAAAAAAGACACCAGTAAGGAGAAGTTACTGATAGAAATTAATGAATTAGAGCAGGGACTGGATTATTATCAGGATATCGCAGAAACCAGACTAAACAGACTGCAGACTTTAGAGAATGAGCTGCAGAAAAAGGAAAGTCTCTGTGAAGATCTGCAGGAACGTTTAAACCAGCAGAGCCTGCAGTTAGAGCAAGAATTACAGAACAGTCACAACAAAGACTCAGTTCATCAGAGTTTAGAAAAAGAAATTGGAGATCTGCAGAAGAAGAACGGAGACCTCATGAGCAAGTTGCAGTCTATGGAGGACACAGAGACCAGACTCTATGGGGCAATCACAAACCTTCAGCTGGAGAAACTCAGAATTAATGAGCAGCATGAAGAAGAGTTTGAAGCCCTGAGACTGCAGCTCCAAGACCGTCTCTGCTCTGAGCTCCAGGCTGCTTCTGAAGGGAGTTCACCAGAACCACACACACCTGTGGAGAGTCTGGAGACAGATCCTACTCAGGATTGTCAGACGGACACAGACATTTGTCCTCCGACTGAAATCTGTCATGAGTCAGATATGGTTGGATCTGTAAGTCTCCATGACGACGACTGTCCACCTAAAGAGGACCGTCCACAGACAGTCAGACACCAGAAGAGTGTTTCTATGTGGAGACGCTTTAAAAAGTTTATGACTCCGGCGTGTCGACGGAAACACAAAACCACGTCATAAACAGATCATGTGACTGGTTGAACACCCCCCCCCACACACACACACACACACACACAAAACACACACAGCCAGAGGAAAAAAACGGGGCTGCATGTTGGAGACGATGTAGGAAGTGTAGCTTCACAGCGAGGTCACCGGTTCAAATCCTTTCCATGTGAATTTAGCATTTTCTCCCTCATGTATGTGTGGGTTTTCTCCGGGTGCTCCGGTTCCTCCCACACGTCTCTGGCTGTAAATGAGTGAGTGAGTGAGTGAGTGAGTGAGTGAGTGAGTGAGTGAGTGAGTGAGTGAGTGAGTGAGTGAGTGAATGCGTGAGTGAGTGAGTGAGTTAGAGCTGGGCGATATCACCCAAAGTCAATAGAACAGTATAAAGAGGATTTCACCTAGATAACGATACATGGACGATAGCTACAGGCATGCGCAGAAACAAAAGTTGTCACATGTATTACGCTGAGTCAATGGCCGTGTTCGAGTTGAGCCGCGCCTCGCCTGGAAAAGAGACGAGAGCAGACGGACGCAGCAGGGGGAGTGGCTGAAAGCCGGCGTTTAAGTGGGACACATTTCCCTACATGTGTAGCTCGCGGGTGACGATGGGTGAAGATATCGCGTTAGAATTCATACTTGTTAAATATTTTATTTTAATTCTGGTGCCTGTTAGCAGCTGAAACACATCCTCACATGCTTGTGGATATCATATGTTGTAGACATGTGCACATGAAGACATGACTGTTGTCAAAAGTAAAGCTTATCAGCTGTAGTTTTAGTGTGCTCATAGGAAACGTGACAAAAAAAGACAAAACACATGTGACCAACTAACATTTCACATTCTTCCACCGGATGTTTGGATCAAGATGGGAACCAATCAGATCTTAGATCAGGTGAGAGCCAGGCGTTTCCCATCATCAACCGGTGGAGAGCAACTGCAGAATTTTGCTCCAAAATCTGCGGCCGCCTTGATCTCACGATGCCTACGTAGGCATGCCGTAAGAGCAAGTCGGACACAAATCTAAGCGGCATGCACTGCCCGCCGATCACCGGTGATCTAATCTGCGCGGAACTGGCTAATCTCGAACACGGCCATTTTTACGTGACTCAAAGTTTCTTAAAGGGACATGAACGTTGCCAACCACCACACATATTTTCTTTTTTTATGATAAAATCTATTGACATGGCAAAATTATCTCGATAAGAGTCAGACATTTTGATTACAATGCATTTTTTATTTATTGCCCAGCCCTAGAGTGAGTGAGTGAGTGAGTGAGTGAGTGAGTGAGTGAGTGAGTGAGTGAGTGAGTGAGTGAGTGAGTGAGTGAGTGAGTGAGTGAGTGAGTGAGTGCATCCCATCCGCTGAATCACCACCTTAACGCGGTGGCTGGGTTTGTGCATCTCTATGAAGGCTGAAGGCCGTTGTGTCGGGGTCTCGGCTCCAGGTGAGTCTACCCTGGCAGAGCTTTCTCAGCTGAGAGGTCAGACTAAGAGTGATTCAAAGACTTATTTTATAGAAAGCCATGAAAAGATGCTTTTGTCACACTTCACACCCACTTAGGTGTTGGCATGCACAGTTTTCCTGGGGCTTTTTAGTGATTGTGCAGCAGAGAAATCAATAATTATATTAAATGTTATATTTTGTTTAAAACCGTGGTTTGCATTTTAAGAAACATGCCTATTACCTCCCTCTCTCGTCATCAGTGTTTAACTTATTCAAAAGTTGTGTACTTAACCCTCATTCACTTTAACCCTCTCAGGCTCAAAATAAGTTTGATAAAAGGACGAACAACTAAGTCCTTCAGGGGTACTTCTGAGTTAAAATGCTCATGAAATACGTATGTGGAGTAACCAGGTAGGTAGGTTTTAACACCTGCCTCCAGAGGGTTAAGAGATGACGAGAGACATTTATTGTTTTCATGTTCAGCGACAGCTGTTATAAAGTTGATGTGCATGTAATCAGTGCAATAAACACTTAATCTGGAAAACAATCATGAGAGAATTGAGATCTCACCTCTAAGCAAAATCCTGATTCTCATTTTAACCAGAATTGTGTAGCCCTAGTATGCGCATGTCTCAATCTGCCTATAGCCAGCTAAAACTCTGACGTACGTGACGGCAATTACTCTTCTCCACCAGAGAAAATGATCTCTTGATTAGAAGTGTGCATCCCCACAAATGTTACATAGTATCTTGATTTTAGGCCTCTATAGCCTCATTCTTGTGCTGGCGTGCAGGTCCCCTTTCACTGTTCTGGAAGGTGATGGACTCGGGTTCACTTTTTTGCAAGAAAGGTGAGCTGGTTCCACAGGCCGATACAGGGCACTTTATATATATATATATATATATATATATATATATATATATATATATATATATATATATATATATATATGTGCACACACACATATATATAAATGTATATATATATATATATGTGTGTGTGTGTGTGTGCATATATATATATATATATATATATATATATATATATATATATATATATATACATATATATATATATGTATATATATATATATACATATATATATATATATATATACATATATATATATGTATATATATATATATACATATATATATATATATAAAGTGTTTGAAGTGTAAACACACACACACACACACACCAATTAAATTAATGCATGGACTAGAAGCCAGGTGATGGTTTATGTATTTAAATGATGATCAGGCTGCTGTAAAATGTAATCTCCAACCACATCCAGACAGAATCATCCTCTATCCTCTATTTGCTCTGCTCTTGTCTGGGCTGACATAGCCGACGGTGCACGCGGCGCGCCTAATGGCTCTGATGCACATTTTACGCATTTGGAGAGGTGGGCTGGATGCTTTGCTCTGGAATGGATTTTAAAAATTAAAAATTATTATTATTATTTATTTATTTATTTTCAAAAATTCAGAGATTTTGCCCCGTGAATAACCATGAAAGCTGTGCATGTACCCTTATGAAAGAGTCCTATTGAGAGGTAAATATTAAAAGTGCAGGTAATGCATGGTGCCGGTCCACTTGACGCACGGGTGTAGACTAAATATTAATGACAAATGAATGAAAATAAATTGTGAGTTTTTACTTCATATTTTAGAAATAAAAGGCCCGTCCAAAATTACCGTGGCCCACCCAAAAATGAAAACCTGGCGCAGCGCCTGTAAACCTCTGCAAATTGTTGTTCTTCACTTTATCAAACTCAGACTTTGTACAGCTAACGCCAAGATGTAAAATAATGAATTCAGTCGAGCTCTTCCCTCCCTCCCTCTCTTGTTTCTCCTTGAAACTCGACATCGGCTGTTGGGTTTCAAGGAGAAACAGAAGAGGGAGGGGAAGAAGGAGATGAGGCAAACAGAGTGAGTGCGAGAAACCAGACTGGTGTGGAGGTGAGCAAAACGGTTGTAAAAGTGTGGGTGTTGAAACCCCCACGGGTGCATCATTTTATTTTATTTTATTTTTTGCACATTAGGTCACTGTATTATGTTTTATGCGTCAGAGGGGGGTAGGACTGAATAAGCATCAGCTTCCTCCTACTCCTTTACAGTTTATTTTTGTGTGTGATTATGTGTGTAATTTTATTTTTGATGTCTACAATGACTTTATCATTATTATTATTTCTACGTTCGAAATAAAGAATTCATTCTATCATTCTACCCAGACCAAACCCAGAAGCACAAGCCGAATAGAAGCTGCTTTAATAGGAAACAATCTATTTTTAGCACAACACAGAAGGACCAGCTCCTAAGGTCAAAAGAGGCTGCCCACCTGCACCTTAGAGATGAGGGACACTCTTTCAAGAACAAGAACGTTGATATTTTGAATGAAGATTTGAGAAAGGTGGGAAAGAAGTTGTTTCAAACTAGAAAATGACTAACATAATACAGCAGAGGCCAAGTGGGACATATGACTTTTTTCTTCTGTTGAAATAGTTCTACAAAATATGGTTATAACGTTCCCCCTCACATGTCAGCAGTTTTATTCTTGACAGTTTCAGTACATCATAAAATGAGCTGTTTCAGAGTTATGTCACTTTAAGATAAGCTGGAGCTGGCCAAGCCCATCACCCTCTGCCCAGCCCCCACTCAGCTGAGAAGCTCCAGACTCCAGGAGGGGCATGTTGTAAAGCTGCTGCTCCTCCAGCCCACCAACGTGCTTGAGCACAGAAACAGGGCAATGTTAAAAAGAGACACAAAATCAATAAAATCGATGTTAAAATTAGCTCTCACAATCAAGGAATATAAAACAGGCTGATAAAACATAAAATCAAGAATACAACCCACATTGCAAAAACATTTAACGTTGGTTGCAGTAACAACATTAAAACAACTGTCTGAACAGGAAGAAAATAAAGAGTAAATAGATACAAACTAATAATAGAAAAACAGAAATGTTGTTTTTGTTTACACATATCAGTTAACAGTTGTGATTCGCAATCCTGCCTGGTTTTCTAAATTTAACAGAAAAAATGTATTCAGAGTATTTACAACTGTTGTCATGGTGAGTGTTGGTTTTGGACCCATATGCAGGTGAGTGAAGCTCCGAAGCAGCAAAATACTTAAATCCATTTATTGCAGGGACTTGTGAGTGCAGATACAACAGGAACAGAAGCACGTCGATATGGGGAGACATGAGACAAGAACAACAGACGAACCGACAAAAGACACAGGACTGACAGGGCTTAAATCCACAGGTGATCAGGTTAACAAGAGGCAGGTGCAACCATCTCTGTCTGATTGCGGCTTCTGTTTGCTGTGCGGAATGCCGGCTTGTGGAGCTCTGGGATGGAAACCTTTCCACCTGGTTCTCCCCAGCAGCAGCTCTGCGCATCTCAGATCGCAGCGGCGCTTGTCTGCTGTGCGGCTGCCGGCTTGTGGAGGTCTCGGAGACCTCTGTGTTCCACCCGGTTTTACCCAGCGGTCAGCCCGGCGTATCTCTGACTCAGAAGCTCTGGTGTTGTGCACAGTTAACTCCGGTAGTAGCTAGGTTGCTATGTCCATTAGCTTAGCTCCCACCTCCACGTTAGCTTTGGGTTAGCCAGGGTTAGCTTCAGGTTAGCTTGTAGCTAGTTCGATCGGGTGTCGTCAGTTGATCCCAGCCTTACAGCCCCACCCTCAGCTCCTCCTCTCTTCCCTTTTGTGGAATTGTCTGGGCTTGATGGAACCTGTGACACGGTCAAAATGGCGGTGGTGACCACCTCCCATTTGGCCTCAAAAACGTGTTACTGGAGCCTATGGAAAGGAGATGTCCAGTATATTTATGTCGATGGGTGCAACCAATAAACACAAGGGGAGACGAGAGGCAACCAAGGCTGGGAAGCAGAGCATGACAACTGTTACACACGACAAACCTGCTTAAAAAGGAAAGAAAAGCTTCTGTTTTTGTATATCATTCTGTCCCAGATTTATCATAACGGTTGTTTCATGAATGCCATCACTGACAGAGTTTATCTGGGTAAGGATTTCCTGTGGTTAAACTCTGCTGTAACACATCAGACATGTTTAGCCATAACAGAAATTCAAGGCAGAATGATCAAAATCATTTGACAATCTTCCTTATTTGAGTACCGATGAGGGATCAGCTGTGTCAGCTCTGCCATCAAACATGAATATTGCTCAAATTGAGGGTTAGAGGAGGGTTATTAGGAAGTGAGTATTGTGAAGTAATCTTTTTTTCTCATTATTATTTTTCTAAAATGCTCATTTTGATTAAACTGAGTCTTCATGTAACAGCTCTGCTTCACACTCCACACTTTCATTTGTGACCCACTCTGATAACGAGGGGGTTGATGATGATAAAAGGTCATGGCTACAGGGTTCTAAAAGATGCAGGTGGGAAGACATGACTCATGCATGCACCTTGTTGCTGCGGTTAGACCACGTGCAGCCTCTGGGTTTGAAGCATGAAGTAGTTTCACGTCCCTCATTACACAGGTCCAGGATGTGTGAACACATAAATGATCATGATTACCCTTTTGACACATCAAGAAAGAAAGGGAAATAATTGAAATGCTATTAAGCATGGCAACAAGTTTTGCTGAAACAGTTCACTAAGAAAGTAAATGTTCTATGTTTCCAGTCCAACGTCACCTTTGCCCACACACTAACTGTTGTAAATGATAAATAAATGATAAATGACCCGCACTTGTATAGCGCCTTTCAGAGTGTAACGGTGGGTAGTTTACATCTTACTTATGAACCATAAAATGTTATATTCCATAGAAATATGAAATATCAATCTGATGGATCTTTGAATATTTAAACTAGAAGATCAGAACTTTTTATTGCAGGGATTACTTGACACTTCGTATTAACTCAGAGGAAAGAAAGAGAGTCAGGTTTATAATAGTTAAGAAAAAATTTTCTACACAATTTAAACAAGACTAACACTCTGTGTACTGATGGAACTAAGGTGGAGTGAGACGTGAGTTGATGGTGTAAGTGTGGAATGTTGCTATCAGCACCAGCGGATCTGGTGAAGCATTTAGTTCTGAGTGGGAGTGAATGTTTCGCTCTAAACTTTAGTAGGATATTTATAACACACATGAAACGCCATCTGTCGGTCTACGTACCCCAGGGGAAGCCTCCGATTGGATGCCCTTGACCTGTATGAGAAAAGTGTTAGATCTGCCAGGAACAATAATTTTGCATGCATAATCTCACAACACCAGGGTGATCAGCAGGGGCGTAGCACCAAATTCTGGGCCCTAGGTACAAGTCTTCTAGGTGGGCCCCCATGCTCAATTACTTAATATCTCTCTTACACATTTTTTGTCATGCTATAAGACAAGATAATAAATATGATCTTAGTTTAACCTCTATATTGAGCAAATACAAATGCCAGCATAATAAAAGTGAAATGCCCAGGCTTCACATATAATTATTTTTATTTGCCAACAATGTGTTCAAACAAAAATCCTGGAATTTATTTTCCAGTAAATGCCCACTTCATGTTAGCAAAATCACTTATGAGATCTTTAAAGTCCAATCCTTTGGCTAATTGGCTTTCAATAGAAAGAAGAGCTAGGTTGTTCAGTCTATCCTGGGACATTGTTGATCTCAAATAATTTTTCACCAGTTTCAGTTTGCTAAAAGCCCGTTCACCCCCAGGAACAGTCACAGGTAGTGTGCAAAATATCCTCAGTCCAATACAAACTTCTCCAAAAATGCTCTGTAATTGCATCCTGTAGATGGCATTAAGCAGCTCAAGAGGAGACTGAATGTGTGGAAATGTGGCACCATATATTGTTCTCAGGTGTAGCATCTCATTCTCAAATTCAGCTGTGAGATCCTTGTAATATTTTCTCATCAGTGCCTGGCATGATATCTTCATCTGCTCTTCAGTCATGTCTGTCATGTTCATGATGTTAAGCTTTGCTAATACTGATATATATTGATATATTAAATACATATGACATGAAATAAACCAGGTTCTCTCTGTGAATGTAATGTACTCTAAATTTTATGATCCCTGCATTATCAGCCAAATTATAAGATTGTCCGTTTTCAAGATCAAATATAAAGACATTTAAAATAGGCTTAAAATATCTAACCAAGTCAATAACAATCCTCTAACACCAGTGTCATCATGCTATATGAAAAACAGTGGCAGCTTCACGTTCCTGAGATTACCACGAATCCATCGATACCAAGTTTGTCCTGGTCCATGACTGGGAAGGAGCTGAAATATCCACACAGAGTGAACCTGTTTTTACTGCGAGGTCCACGAATTAGTTGGCGGCGGCCGCCCGCGATAATAATTCTGATTAATATATAAATATTATTAGTGTTTTCACTGATAACACTAATTAATTTATATTTGATCTTGATGGTGAAACTAAAGGCGTTTAACACTGAACACCTAACATGAATGCAGCTTCTGAGAGCTAGCTAATATCAGCTAAAACTGTGTTCTGCTGCTGCTGCTCACCTTCCTTCTACTTGCTTCTGTTCAATTAATTTTTCCTCCTTCTCCTTCTTTTCTTTTCTTTTCTTTTCTTTTCTGGAAGCCAGATTTCCCTATCTTGGGAAAAGACATGACTGACTCTCCTGCCTCCAGCTCTGGCTGTCGGCATCTGCGATGTCTCATAGCTGTACATGCGGCCGTGCAGCCCCTGGCCGCTGGTGTGGACTGAACCACTTTGCACATTTTTAAGGGTGATAGATGCTTCAGAGATTATTCAGTTATTTTTTTAAGGCGAAATTCTGTTTCTTAACCTCTTTATCCAGGTAAAGGGAAGTTTATTAAGACATTAAGTAAGTCGGGGGGAAAAAACAACAACAATAAAACATTTTTATTCAAAGCTGTCTCAGGGCCCCTCCCTGCAGTGGGCCCTGGGTAAACGGTACCCTTCCCCCCCCCCCCCCCCCCCCCCCCAGTCCGACGCCTCTGGTGATCAGCATAAACTTTATAGCACTGTCAACTCCATCTTGTCGATAACTGAACCTGGTAGTGTTGATCCCTCTGTGTTGTTGTGTGCTGAGCTCCAGACCTTCTTTCTTCACAAAGTCCGGGACATTAGGGATAGTCTTGTGCAACCATGATCTGGCTATCCTGATGTACCACCAGAACCTCCCTCATTCTCCAACTTTGCTCCCATCTCTCTTGGTGAATTGTCAGATCTGATTGGAAATATGAAACCAGCAGGTTCTCCTGAGGACCCTCTCCCCCCGAGGATGGTGGGTGATATCATCCCTATTTTGGGCCCCGCCATATTAGACATTTTTAACTCTAGCTTAGCCACTGGGGTGTTTCCTACTTCTTTTAAAAAGGCGGTTGTGCAACCAATTTTTTAAAAACCTGGATTAGACCACTCAAACCTTGCAAACTTCCAGCCAATCTCCAAATTACCGTTTTTGTCTAGGTCCTTGAAAAGATTGTCTATTCACAGATTACAGCACACATGAATAGCTTTTCTCTGGTTGATGTGTTCCAGTCTGAGTTTAGGCCACTTCACAGTACTGAATCGGCCCTTCTTCGCTTGACCAATGACATCCTGGTGGCTTCTGACTCTGGGTCTCCTGTTTAACTCCTTCTATTAGATCTTTCTGCGGCATTTGATGCTGTAATGTAAGTTTCAGTGGGAGCACAGGCAGAATATCTTGCCCTCCAGCCAGAACCCGAAAACAGCACCAGTAGGCAACAACTTATCCAAAAGAGCCATTATTTACACCGGCAATGATAAAACAATCACAAGCAATAATAAAACACTAGTCCTTCACACTAAAAGCCAGCTGATCAGCATATACCAAAACAAGCAGTGGTATTTAGCTGTCCCAGGTGATGCGACCCCGTCCCCGGGGTCTGAGCTTCCAACACCGTCCAACGCCCCCGGGTGCAGCTTGCGAGGACGGCGGGTAAATCCCCATCTCAGGTCCAACTGCCAGAGTCTACGGCGGCAGATGTCAGCGTGGTCTCGGCACCCAACTGCTCCCAGCCCTCGCTACATAAAGAAGGCGTCAAGACTTCCCTCCTATCGCTGGAACACTGCCACCTGCTCAACTATCTTCATTGCCAGCAGTCCAAAACGACTGCGAACGATCCCACCCCCCAGGATCTGGTGCCACAATGACAGGTCGACCACACACACATCTTGGTAGATCTGCCACCCTTTTGTTCTCTCCGGCCTCATTACCCGTGACAAGGACCAGCCGGCGTCCAATCACCACACCCTCAGAATCCGGCAACTCCCGTCTTCTGTCTTTCACAATACCGCTTACCATATTTTGCTGGACAGACGAGTCATGGGTAGGGCTTAGGGGTACCTCACTTCAGTGGTTTTGCTCATATCTGTCAAACAGAGTTTTCAAGGTTCAGTTGGGTAATTGTTCCTCTACATTCCTTCCACTTCCATGGGGAGTCCAGCAAGGATCTGTGCTTGGGCCTCTCCTGTTTTCAATTTACATCCTCCCCCTGGATTTCATCCTGAGGAAATATGACCTGGGCTATCATATCTATGCAGATGATTGCTAGATCTACCTGGCTTTGAACAACCAGGCTCCCTCTCTCGTCTGGACCAATGTTTGGCTGAAGTGAGGGTTTGGCTTGCCAACAATTTCCTGAAGCAGAATGATTCTAAGTCTGAGGCACTCCTCATGACCCCTAACAAAACCATACACTTATCTTCTGATTTGGACACTCTCCCATATGACCTCAAGCAGTGTGTTACCAACCTCGGGGTGAAACTGAATACCCACTTTTCCATGGGCCCGCAGATTAACGCAGTGGTCAGATCATGTTATTACCAGCTGCGCAGACTAGTTCGCTTAAAACCGATCCTGAAACGAGCGCACCTGGAATCCATAATTCATGCTTTCATCATCTCCCAACTGGATTACGCAAATTCCATTTTAATTGGTTTACCTGTCTCCGTTCTTAACAGACTTCAGGTCGTGCAGAATGTGGCAGCCAGGTTTTTAACAAACAGCCCTAGAAGAGACCATATCACACCTGTACTGGCGCGGCTCCACTGGCTACCAGTAAACTTCAGAGTCAAGTTTAAAATCCTGATTTTTGTTTTTAAGGCCCTGAATGGTCTGGCTCCGGATTACCTGTCTGATCTTGTCACTCGTTATGTACCAAACTGGGCATTGAGATCTGCTGATTGCCTGCTGCTTCGCGTTCCAACAATGAAATACAAAATGTGGGGGCAGCGTGCTTTTGTCTTTGCTGCTCCGACACTCTGGAATGCTCTTCCTCTTTCAGTGAGGCTGACACCATCCCTCCTCCGTTGCAAGTCACTACTTAAGGCTCACTTTTATGACCAGGCATTTTTAAATCCCTGACTTTTATTATTTTACTATGTGTCTTTTTATTGACCGTGATTATCTGTTTTGTTGTGTATTTTATTGTTGACCGTGTTTTGTTTTTATAATGTGTTTTTACTTTTTATTCTGTACAGCACTTTGATCGGCTGCCATCCCGTTTAAATGTGCTTTATAAATAAAGTTGGTATGGTATGGCCATCCTGACTTCCGGTCGGCAAGATGGCGCCTGTGCTTGGCTTAGCCGCAGTCACCGGCCACTTTTTCAAACTTTTCTCCACTAATCTCCTCTTTTCCACCTTGCTCCTGTCTGCGATCTTCTTCAGTAGTGTCCCCGCTACCATCTCCTATGATCGCCAGACTCTTTTGTCCTTCCGTTCGTTCACGATCGCCCATGATGCACCGAGGATTTACCATCCTGTTTGTTTACCTAAGCAGCGTACCGGCCCGGAAGCAATCGACGATCCAGAGCTGCGCACCTCTAGCAATGTTTGTCCGGTCCCGGGAAAATGTTGGAGGAAAAGAGGTAAACGAGCAGGAATCCAGGTGAGAATAAGACTTCTCTTAAAGCGTGGTTTATCTAGTAAACATCGGCATGATCTTTTGGCTTCTCTTTCTTTGTTTGGCGACCTGAGCGCCACTTCCGCATTCCCGCCAGGTCGCGTTGCGGCGCAATTTCTCCGTCCAAGTTTTTTAAGGTCGGTTTATCCTCATTCCTCAGTGGTTTCTCCTCCTGTTCCCTCCATAAGTGGTTTTTATAAACACCGTGGATCTAACCCTGCTAATTTACGTCCACTAACTCCAGCTGTTTCTGTAGTTTCTGATTCCTCCACCTCACTCAGCATGGCTCTATTAAATTCCCGCTCTGTTAACAAGACCTTCTTGCTCAATGATCTAATTCTGTCTAAAAACCTGGATTTTCTGTTTCTGACTGAAGTTTGGTAGCAAACATCTGATTATTCTGCTCTGATTGAACTTTGCCCGAGTGGTTATTCTTTTCTTAGCCAGCCCCGGGGTTCTGGTCGTGGTGGAGGCCTAGCTGTTGTTTTCAGAGACCATCTTCCATGTAGCTCTACAACCTCTGGTCACTTTGCTTCCTTTAAACTGCAGCTGATTAAAGTCAGGCGTAAGAACCCGTTCTACTGTGCTGTGGTCTATCGTCCACCTGGTCCAAACAGTTCTTTACTTCAGGAGTTTAGGGACTTTCTATCCTCCACTGTGAAGCTGTCCAGACTGGTGATTGTTGGTGACTTTAACATCCATGTTGATGATCCCTCCGATCTCTTTGCCATGAATTTCTCCAGCCTCATGGACACCTTCGGCTTTACCCAGCATGTTTCTGGCCCCACACACACCAGGGGGCACACTCTAGACCTTGTTTTTACCCTGAGTCTAAATGCTGGCAGTGTTTGTCCTGAGCTCCTTCAAAGGAATCTCATACCATATTTATGCAGATGACATCCAACTGTGCATCTCCTTTAAGCCCCATGAGAAGTCTAAGCTGCAGATGCTACACACCTGCTTAGACTCTATCAAAACCTGGATGGCTGGGAGCTTTCTTCAGCTGAATGAAAATAAGACTGAGATCCTCATCTGTGCCCCAGACAAGCTGGTTCCTAAAGTCAGAGACTCTCTTGGTCAGCTTGCTTCCCACACCAAACCTTCTGTCAGGAATCTTGGCGTGACCTTTGACCCAGCTCTCACCCTGGATTCTCATGTCAGTTCTCTTGTTCGCTCTTCCTTCTTCCATCTCAGGAACATTGCTGTGTCACATTATTGCTCCCCTGTGCCTTGAGTTTTTCCTTAATTGTGTCCACCTGCCTCTTGTTACCTGATTACCCATCCCAGTGTGTATATAAGCCTTATGTGTTGCTTGTGGTTTTGTCGGTTCGTACTCGTTACATGTCAGTTTATGTTCACATCTGTCTACCTGTCGTGTCTGCACTCCTAACCATTAAAAGGAACCAAATGTCTGCTGCTGTCTGGCCTGGGTTGATTTACCTGCCTGAAGGATCCGCTCTTCCTCCCTCACCTTCCCTCCACAACGTGACAGAACGAACCGACCAGAAGGATCCTGCAGTGAGTTGCCCAGGTCTTCTGGGGATTTCCTGTGCTCAAGATCGAGGAGGACGCGACGCTCGTTCGGCCCATCCACAACTCTCCGGGTGGTCGATCTGGTCGTTCTCCTCATCTCCATCTGCTGTTGACGCTGCTGGCCAGGCGCAGCGTAACCTGGCGCCACCTCTGTGTTCCTGGTGGGTCAGGCTTCGAGGTGCTGCGTCTCCGCCTTCTGGGTCTGCGCTTTCAGTGCGGTGTCTCTCCTCTGGATGCCTCCTCTCCTTCTGGTGGGTCGGAGGGGCGTTACGCCGCTGCTGCTGGATTTCCCCATACCTACTTGTCCTCCTGCTGCTCCTCTGGCTACCTTCGTTACAGCTGGTTAGCGGAGGTTCCTGCTTTGCCCCGCTTGAGAGATCCTGTCTTTCGAGTTTGTATTCCTGTGCTCCTGGTTCCAGTGGTCTCGAATCCCTGTGGCTTTGCCCCGCCCTTGGACGCTGGTCCCCTGACTCTCAGTGACTTTGGTGACTTGTGTTTTTGTGTTGCCCGTGAGCGGGTGCTGCTGGGCGTCAGGAGCCGCCCTTGAGAAGGGGGTAATGTCACATTATTGCTCCCCTGTGCCTTGAGTTTTTCCTTAATTGTGTCCACCTGCCTCTTGTTACCTGATTACCCATCCCAGTGTGTATATAAGCCTTGTGTGTTGCTTGTGGTTTTGTCGGTTCGTACTCGTTACATGTCAGTTTATGTTCACATCGGTCTACCTGTCGTGTCTGCACTCCTAACCATTAAAAGGAACCAAATGTCTGCTGCTGTCTGTCCTGGGTTGATTTACCTGCCTGAAGGATCCGCTCTTCCTCCCTCACCTTCCCTCCACAACGTGACATGCTGAGTCCCATTCTGTCCCGCTCTGAACTTGAGACAGTTCTCCACACCTTCATCTCCTCACGCTTAGACTACTGTAACTCTCTTTTCACGTGTCTGAGCAGAACCTCCCTAAACCGTCTACAGGTGGTTCAGAATGCCTGTGCTCGGCTTCTGACCAAGTCCTCCAAACACACCCACATCACCCCGCTTCTCCTCCAGCTTCACTGGCTGCCAGTCAACTTCAGGGTTCATTTCAAGATCCTGGTTCTGGTCTATAGGGCCTTACATGGACAAGCACCATCTTACATTGTGATCTTCTTAGTCCCTACACCCCCAGCAGGTCCCTGAGGTCCAGTGATCAAAGCCTACTGGTTGTGCAGCACCAGGCTAAAGACCAAAGGTGACAGATCATTTGCTGCTGTGGCCCCCAGACTCTGGACCTCTCTCCCCCTGAGCCTGACATCAGTGGACTCAGTGATCTCCTTCAAAAAGCAGCTGAAGACTCACTTGTTCAAGCTGGCTTTTGGATGACCTTCTTCATCACTCTCTCTTTATTCTGCTCTCCCCACCTATTCCACCTTCCTCAGGATCCACTGATTTCCTTCTTTCCTATTCACTCTCTCGCTTTCTTAATATTTTTTCTTTTTATCGCAATTGCTTATTCTTGCTTATTTTAAATATATTTTTAAACATTTTCGAAATGTTTTTTTATATTTTTACAATTTTTATACTTTGTGTTTTTGTTTTTGTGAAGCGCCTCGTGATTTTTATCTTGAGAGGCGCTATAGAAATGATATTTTCTTCTTCTTCTTCTTCTATGGTATGGATTAGATCCAGAATGCTGAGGTCCTCTTGGACCCTCCTTGGTACCGAAGCTGGTAGAAAAGCAGCGGTGCCGACCAAACTAGTCTGGGAATGCTTCCAGATCACGACAGGTTATCACTGGCGTCTCCGGGACCCTGAAGGGGTCGTGGGGTTCAGCTTTTATTCTGAAGGAACCATTGCGGTCAGGTGTAACTTGCAACAGATTTTATTCCAGCTTGTCGAGGTTCTTTGTGGCTGAAGAGGAAATCCAGATGGCCTGTCCAAGACTTCTCTAGAACGCTTTGAACTAAAGAAAAGGCGGAGTGGAATAGTTTTTATATTTGTCATATTTTGTTTACTGGCGAATCAGAATTTGACATGCAAAAGAGGGTTTAAACAAACACCACAGAAAACCATGCCTCACGACAGAAACGGAGGTTCTGATTGGATAAGACAAAAGGAAATGTGTCATGTGACTTTAGCATTACGTGTCATCAGTGTCTCGAGGAAATGTCCAGGATTATAATTACTTGTAAAGTACTACTGATCACAGGATTATAATATCAAGTAATAACATTGTCATTTCAAAGATTGATTGAACATTGGGCTCACATTATTATTGGTAATAACAAACGTTCCTTGATTATGTATTTATCAAGAGAGTTCTTTGTCTTCGTCTTGAGCTGTAAAAGAGGTGACACAGTTCAGATGCAGAGGGCATGAAAGACCTTGGCCAATATCTCATGTAGATTAGCCTGTCAGAGACTTTATGTCTCTGCTCGAGCAGACGCAGCAGATCATGACCTTTAGGTCAAAAACAGGACATTCATGACGCTACAAGAGTAAGGACTCAAAAGCGCTTAACAGTACAGTGTATCATTCATCCATTCACACACACATTCACACACCGATGGTGATGAGCTACGATGTAGCCACAGCTGCCCTGGGGCGCACTGACAGAGGCGTACAACATCGCAGCCGTGTGTGTATGCCCCTTCGTCACACACCCCAACAATATACAAAAGGCACCTCAGAGTTTCATCTTTTTGATCGTGTAAACCATTTTAAGACACCGACCACAGCACTGACACTAAGGCCTTTTTTACAGAAAAGCAAAAACTTTAAAAGGGGCTAGGCAGTTTTAGCTTGCTTTTAGCAAGCGCTTGTGTCCGTTTGTAGACCGAAAGCAAAGCCTATCTCCTCGCTGTGCGTTTATCTTTTTAACACGTTAATCTAACAGCTGAGATGTCTCCTCAGCCTTCATTAGTGCCTACAGGAGTGATTCATCACTCAATTAAACAAAACAGCTGTGTTCATGATCGAATACATGCAGGAAATGTGCTGGAAGCAGACTTCAGCACCAGGTATGTCAACTTAATTTTTTGTAAGTCCCAATGGAGCGGCCTGCCAGTCTAAAGTTGCAAGGGGGTCTGGGTGGCCTTTCATTAACCCTGTAAAGGATCATTTTAGCAAATACTTGCTCAAGAAAATGATTTAAAAAAATGAAGAAGTTGCAAAGTTTCTCTTTAAGAGTTGACTTTTCCTACCTTTGAGAGCTCTCTGCAAGTCAAACATCAATAATTCACAGCAAGTTTGGTCTCATTCTGTCCATAAAGTTCCAGGAAACACAATCTGTGCTTTGGTCGAAATAGAAGCTTCGCACTGCATTGACATGTCACCATTATTTCAGCGTCATCATGAAAATGAGATTTTACTTTTTATGAATATGAAACCTGCAGAGTTCTTCTTCAGTGGTCTTTTTTCTACCAGAGTTGCTGAACACTGTGGCAAAGGAAAGAAGATTATTTGTCTGACAGTCATATAATCCTGTTCAAATTATAGATAAATTCAAGCCAAAATGTTATTTTAAAATGCAAACCTGTTGGTTTGATCTGTCACTTTAGAGCACACCTGTTATGTTATGTTTGTTAGATTTTCCTTACACTCTGTAATATGAGCCATTTACAGTTTTTCTCAATTGTTTACACACATTTTCTGGTACTTGAGACGCAGTGACCACAACATGTAACCAATTCACCAACCCCCTTAACCAATTCTGCTAAACTACAAGCACATTTCCTGCTTTGCACTCAAATTGCAAATCTAAAACACTTTTTTCAAAACACTACACACAATTATCTGCTGTTGGCACAATTTTCAGGCAGAAAATATCTTGTTTTCACAAGGAACACACTGCTATTCAAATATACACACTGACTCATCACAAGGGCAAACACCTGTCACACTGTTTTACAATCAGCAATCAGAGCTTTAGCATAAAAGGGCAACAGGTGAGCTCTTCTGTTTTGGAGCAATGGATGCCAACATTGGAAACAGAGGCAGAGCCAGAGGAGTGAGAGTAAGAGGAGGACGGGGAGGATGAGGAGGATGAGGAAGACCAAGGATCGTAATCTCTGAGGTCCGAGCCACTTTGGTTGATCATGTGGTCAACCATGGTCTTACTGTACAATGAGGGAGGCTGGGCAAAGAGCACAGCCAAATTTGAGCTGTAGCATCCATCATCCAGGCTTTCCGAAATGCGAATAGGTAAGAAATGTTCTCTCACTAGAAAATGGCAGTACTGCATATCAATACAATCAGTATTCAATGAGTATAGCAGTAGTATTGCCTGTGGATTGTTTTTTTGGACAGTAAAAATACTGTAAAGTATGTTTCCAGTATTTAGGAAATGTATACCTACTTTGTATTCACATTATTTTACCATTTGTTTGGCAGAACTGAAAGATTACCAACACGAGGTTGTCGGGAATGTCTTCTATCTCCTGAACAGGAACCTGAAATCATGAAAATGGTCCTAGAAAACAATGCCATAACATTACGGCAAATACAAAGAAAAATAATGGAAAACAATGACACATTTCAAAATATTGTTAGGGTCAGCTTATCAACTTTGTGTTGGTTGGGAATGGGATAAACATTGTGTACAATGTTTTGCGGGAAAAATGAAATAATTTTACCATGTATGTGTGTGTTCAGAGTGTAAAAACAGTATTCTGAAATATTTTACAATAAATGTATGTATATACTGTCTGTAGTAACTGTAACCAAAACAGCTTAAGTCATTATGATGAATGGAGAAGAAGTGTTTTCCATTCATCATAGTGTTTAACATTGAGCACATAAGTGTTCGGCTGGGTCTGATAAATGTCCATTCATATGATGGTTTGTGTGTGTCAATCGACAACATAATCACATTGTGAGGAGAAATAACATTGTTTTGAATGTGAAGTTTCATTTTGCAGGCTAATTGAGGGGTTTTGCCCATTGTGTGTGGTTTTTTTGGATTTGTGTGTAGAGTTCTGAGAATATGAGGCATGCTTTCAGAAAATTTGTGTAAACAATTGAGAAAAACTGTAATGGTGACTTAAGGGAAAAAGCTGGTGTTTAGATGTTTTCCTGCTCAGCCCCAAGAGAGCAGATGGTCTGGGTTGTCTTGAAACTTGTTGTTGAACCATCTAACATTTCAGATTTTCTGCACCTTTGGAGTTTCTCTTGATGATTTGTTCACCTGTGTTGGGTTTTCTAGGTTTTCTAGCCTCAACTGCTGTGAGTTTATTTTGAGGTTTAGGTGATGCTTCTTATTCAGGATGCCGGGTGTTAAATTCACACTCTTGTTTCACTCTGACTTTTGTAGATAAAAAACTCTATAGGTATGGCACTGTGGTACCAGTCTCAGTACGGTTAAAAACATAAGCCATTTACTTCCATGAAGGAATTAATGTGACACATTTCAGATAAAAGCTTAATTTCAGTCTCCTACTAAGGGTCCATCATGCATCGAGCACCAAATCCCTTCCCACTGAGAACTTTTACGTGTTAATCACCTCATAACCTTCAAGTTTTTATACAAAAGACAAATAATTCAGAAATCTTGCAGCCCACAGTCTTGAGGTCTCTTTCATCTTTACGAGCATAAATTCTGTTAAACTTCTGGGTTTTCCCTGTAAAGCTGCTGAGGTTAGAGATGGAAAATAAGCAGTGAAAAAAACTCACAAAAACAAGGTGAGAGACTCGGTTTTTCTCAAACAACAGACGTCTGTCTGTCTGAGGAGATAAAACTGAACAACAAATCAAATTAGGAAAACTTAAGAATTGTTCTATTGCACTTGTCGGACTTTAGATGTAAGTATGTTTACCTTCAAAAACTGTTGTCTTTAAAGCAAAGTGGATTATCTTTGATGTCTTTGAACTGATGTTTAGCTTTCCTGACATAATTTGGGTTTTCTGTTCATTGCATCAGCACATTTGAGAATTACTGTCAAAAACATCTAAATCTGTTCACATCAGGGGAAAATAGCTGGGTTGCAGTGAAGCGATGGTCTGCATCTTTCTGAGCCCAAAAAATGATGACAAAAAGCTAAATTATTCCCATGATTCACTGCTGCTGCGGTGTGTTCATGACAGCCGGTGATGTTTTCTGTCAACTGAATCTTTGTGGTGATGAAAAACAGGCAATTTAAGTAGGACGCGCGAGCACCGAGGTTCAAAGTTTCTGCTGCACTAACTTACCACCAAACTAGGTCACTGGCCTCCTTAAGATGCATGACTTGTATAAAAAAGATCATTTCAGTTACTCGTGTGTCACAAAACAGCTTGTTAGAAGGAACTTCGACAAAAACATTATTGGATTGTATCTTATTAGGAAAATCTTTCTATTCTGGTGAGTTTCATCTCATTTGTTTTGGGTTCTGGTAAAAAATAATAATGTAGATAAATAACTAAAGCTAATTCTGTCTGAAGGTGCTTTCTGGGTGTCACCCTTAACCTGACTCCATGATCTGTTGCTGATTATGTACATTTCATTAATTCTGTTTAGTTTTGCCAGGAGAAAAATAAAACAGAGCCACTATGCAGGTTAGCAACAGGAAAACCTGCTTTGAAATGGTGCGACGATAAAGTGAACGCTGCACCGCTCCGTCCTGCTGCCTCGAGCTCTGCTTTGTTCCTGGACACACATGGATGAGGTGGGAATTGTCTCTTTGTGTACCAAAATGTTCAACTAATCCCTCTAGGATTTAAGCACGCTTTTCTTTTCTCTAGATGCTGACTTGGTTTCTCCAGTGGGAGAAAGATGTGCTGAGATGACGCTCTTTCAGACCACTTGGCGATGCATGATCATGTTTCTTACTCTTTTCATTCAGAGTGAGTTTGTACAGCGTTTGGTGCTAAAGACGTTCAGAGCTCTGACTTATGCTCCTGTTTCCACCACAGTGTTAGCTCTTTGTTTTGCATTCAGAAAAGCAGAAAAAGATCATAAAATCGCCTTTTAGTTAGGTTACCTCACGATACTAAGAGTGTTTAAACCAGAGGTGGGTAGAGTTGTAAAAGACTGCTCAAATAAAAATGACATTACTTTTATGTAGTTTAACTCAAGTAAAAGTAAAGAGTATTCATTACTTACTGAGGTAAGAGTAAAAAGTATTTGATAAAATGTATTTATTCATGAGAAAAGTAGAAGAAAGTTTTTCTTGTATAGCACCTTTCAAAATAAAATTCTAATAAAAAGTGAGTTGTAGTAGTCTAAGCGTTAGGAGATGAAGGTGTGGATAAAAGAAATGTCCAATGACAGCTCAACGAGTTTGTCCAAGACACACATGAGGATCTCAGTCTCGTCAGTCGGCTGTAGAAAGCAGACACTTTTCTGTTTGCCTTTCAATAAAGTCTCTCTGGTTTCACTGCCCTTCGGTTCTGAAAAAACTCAGCCATTTTTCCAGTCCCTGAAGGGAAAAACGTCCTAGTCACTGAACGACTTCAGACCCATATCTTGACCTCAGCAGTTATGAAGTCATTTGAAGCCCATTGTGAAGGGAGTCTCTTTATCCAGTGTTGAGGATCACCCAGACCCACTTCAGTTTGCCTGACGGTGGGTCATGAGGGTGGAGGATGCGACTCTTTTATATAAGATTTTAACACATCTAGAGGGAACCAAATGTCTTGCAGGCATGGATGTAATTTTCACTTTAGAAGTGTGTGTGGGGGGGGGGGGCACGGGTGGGGGGGTTTCTTTACAGTATGCTCTAATGGGAAACAGGCTTCAACACAAACAATTGTTTTCCGCTTGGTCCTAGAGCTCAACCAGTGTCAATTTAATACAGTGTAATATTAGTTTTGGATGGTAAAAAGTGCAGGGGTCAAAACTTGACTTTGGAAAAAGTGGGGGGGGGACATGCCCCCTCCCAAAAAAAATTACGTCCATGCTTGCAGGACTGCTTTTTAGTGACTTATGATCTGCTTTTAATTGCATTCAACCTCATATCTTAGCTGAGAAACTGCATTCTTATAGCTCTGACTCTGGCCTTATGCTTCTCTTTTCCTTATTATCTCTTCTGAGCCGTGCTCTTTTGCCACTTTTATTCATTTTATACTGCCACAGCCATATTTTAAAGTTTGCTGATGACTCTGTCATCCTAAACCTCCTGAACAGTGATGACCTTGATCATGGACCAGTGGTGGGGGACTTCACTGACTGGTGTCAGTCTAACCTTTTAAAGATCAACGTCTCTATGATTAAAGAGATGGTTACTGATTTAAAAAGAAAATTTGCACAGTCAACAAGCCTGTGGTTATCTCAGGGGAAGAGATGGAAACTGTCAAAAAAAATGCTTGGGGACTTTTTCAAACAACTGGCTCACCTTTGACCCCCATACCGACTCACAAAACTTATCAGCAAATGCAGTTTTTAGATAGATTTGTGGTTTAAATGTAAATGCAGCTTTATGAGAATGTTATAGGATTAGGGTTAGTTAAAGTTTTAACTTTAAACTTTGTCTGCTAGTTTGGACTTTTAACTTGAAAAACAGGAACAGGTTGTTGGGGATTGTAAACGTTTGTAGAACAATTGCTGGCACAGACCTTAAATGACCTTACCGATGTGCACAAGACTTGGTCAGTAACGAAGGCCTGACTGATCATATAGATGCAGCTGGATGCAGATTGTTGTCAAGGTGCAGGGCCAACAGACTGAAGAACTTACAGTGTTGAGGTTAATTCTTAAATGTTTTTAAGTAGCATGTATGTAGCAAAATAAGAGATGAAGGCAGCAGAAACGCATTTCTAAAAGGCTCCTGTTCACAACTCAATCCTACCAACAGGTAATGATGTAAAGGTGTGAGACCAGTCAGGCTCAGCAGATGTGTATCAGACTGTTGACGTGTGTCTGAGTCTGCTGCATTTGGTGAAAACAAGTTTGATCTTCATTCAACTAGAAGTGGTAGAATACCTACAGAGTGTACCGTACTCATAAAGCAATTCCCAGAGGGCCAAAGTTATAAACTAGTTTCCCACCTCTGGCTTTAAATACAGAACTTATTTGTTTTGTTCTATATTTTGAATCATTTAGCTAAGATTGTGCGCTCTTCTCCCGACAGGCAGCTCCCAGTTCTCTGCTGATGTACTCTCCCTGGGTAACTTGACAGTAGAACCACCTTCTCCCTTCCTCCTGGGCTCAAACCTCATCGTGTACTGCCACCTCAATGAATGCGATAAAAAGTATGAATGACAGAGATTTATTACAATTTCCTGCCATGCTCTGTTGTATTACATGAAATTTAAACTCAGGTAAGCTGTACTTTTAAAATTCTGATTCATTTGCAGTTTCAGGTACACGATATCCCTGTATGTGAACGGCAGCAAAGTAAACGGGTCCAAAAGAATCAACTGCACCACAGAAAAGTTCTTTCTGCCTCGGATGTCTCAGTCCTTAGTGGTCTGCATGAAGAAACACCATCAGCTGCCAGCATCGATGGTTGTGCATGGAGAGTTCCTGCTAGCCGGCCGTACGTATGCTTTACTGAGAGCCTGTCACCATGGTTACTGCTTGTTTTATTGCATGTAGCAAAGCCAGCATCTTCTTTTAATTACCTTCTCTTTGAACCTTGTTCATATGAAACTGAAACTTAACCCTTTGACGCATGAATTATGAAATCTTCAACCATGATTTTTTTAACATTTTTTTCATTCGTCTTTAGGTGTGAATGAAACAAATTTCAACAAATATTTTTTGTAAAATTTTATAATTTACAAATAATTTGTTACATGTCAACCTCAGTGGACAGCGTGCATTCTGAGCATGAAATATGTTGGCTTGGCTTACTGAAGTCCAAATGGAGGGGCTCACATGCAACAAAGTCTTCAACAGCTGTGCTTAATAGCAAAAACAAATCAATAACTATTTTGAGTACCTGTCCACTGTAGTGACCATTATGCATCAAAGGGTTAATACAAGCAAATGAAATCAATTAATAAAAACATGTTTTTTTTAGATAGATTTTAAAGGGAAGGTTTTGATGGATCTTCCATGAGCTGTCAGTCTTATCAGCAGTAGGTCTCAGTTGTTCTGGTTTGAAGGATCAGAAACATGTTTTGATTGAGGAGCTGAGCTTCTCAGGAGAGGATCAGTCAGAAATTAATTTACTTTATCTCAAGTGGCAGTGTGTAATTTCCTTCCACTAGGGGGCAGTAGGTGCATTTCAGGGATATGTATTATATATTAATTTTACACCATATCCAGTGACTGTTGCTAGTTAAATAAAAATCACGATAAATGTTGTTACCTGTGGAGCAGAAAGCGTGTAACGTAAGCGTGATTACTGAGGCTTTGATGGACCTTCAGTTATTTCCATCAAGGGAATGCAAAGTCAATTCTAGTTTCTGGATCTGCTCGGGGTCCTGCACCTGCTGATGACATCATCATACTACAGCAATACCGCTCGGCCGAAATACATTGCATCTCTTTTTCGATTCTGTTGTTTTACATCGGTTTTGGAAAGAGTTTAGCTTTTTTGTTATTAAATTTGTGTTTCTTGCCTAAATGTTTTAGAATGTAGTAACGTAACTTCTGTACAGCCAGTCATCTAGTGGGATGCCATCGACAGGCGTAGAACAAGCATGCCAGAAGGAAATATGGTGTCTAATGTGGTGTAGTGATCTGTAGTTTGTATATTTATACACTGCGATTAGATCTAAATATTATAATCAGAAGTGGTCGTTTTTATCATCAGGGAGTTTACTTAAACACTTTGTATTGACTGAGAGACAAGAAAAGAGAGAGTTGGGATCGTTTAAGAATCTTTAATTTCTATAATTATAAATTCTTACAATCTACCAGGACTATCTCAATGATGAATGCATATGGATTTGAATGTTATAGTGTTGGTGTGTGGGTGTGTGTTTTGTTCAGAATCTCTAGGCTGGCGTAGCGAATCTGGTTGTTATGACTAGGCTACCACGAGGCTTCAGAAGCTGATGACATGAGCTGCCATTTTGCCGTAACCACGTACCCTGTGGAGCCTCCCGTGTAGATCAGGAAATGCCAGGTCCTCGGACCCTCGGATGTACTGGAGCTGGTGGAGCAGCGGTCGCAGCACTACAAAGCCCGTCTGTGGGTCGACTCCGGTAGCAGTCGGCAGGCGTCAGCGAGTTCACTCTTATTTTGAAGGAACGTAGTCTTGTTGTTCAAATGACGGAAATCTCCAGCTTGACAGTTCTCAGCTTAAAGTAGAAAGTACATCTGGCCAGCCTGTACTTCTCTTCTGGCGGTGATGGATCGAGAGCTGGTTGAAAACTACATTGAGAGTATGATGTAACTCCTTTGGAGCTCAGATCGAACAGAGCTGAGGTTAAAATAGAACTGAGAATAAAATGGTGTTGCCTTGTTTTATATCCCCCAGTTGTTTATAAATCTTAGTAAACCGGATTGGACAACTTCATTAAACAACCCAGATTCTGCCCTACCACAGACGAAAGTTCTGATTGGTTGAGAACAATGTGTCATGCGTTTCCATGGTAATGTAGATCAGTCTGTCTGGTGCAGTCCTGTTTATTCATTAAACACATAACTCATGACATCTTTATTTCACAGATCATTCACCTGATTATTAATGATCAACATATGCTCTGATTAGCTTTATCACGAATAAAGTACTTTGATTAATTAATGGAAAGCGTTCTTCTTCTCTTCTTCTGTCTCTTCTCCTGGAATGTAAACATACTGAAACCAGCATCCGACCTTGGCGATTCCTACACGTTGTTACTGTGTGAAGGGGCAGCTGTTAAGGGCAGACAATAGGATCTTAATAACGCTACAGTGGCATCCCCCAATGATGCTAGACCAGTGCCCTATGTACTTTAGACCCTATTTTTTACAGATCCTTAATGAGTGAAACGTAAGAGAACACTGTAAACAATGTAAAAAGAAAATAATTTTACCACAAGATATTTTTTGGGATTTCTGTAAAGTCACTGACACAAAATAGCAGTAAAATGAATGTAAAAACAGAATAAAAAAAACCATAAAATAACTCAAGTTAAAAAGTGCAGGGTCTAATTTTGAGTCTAATATAAAAGTGACTGGAGCCACTGCAAAAGAGCAATCTTCCCACAGTTTGTGTCTTGACCTAGGGACCCGACGACCTTGTTATTCTGATGTGCATACGTAATGATAAAATATCTGATCAAATATCAGGCTCGCCACAGTTCCGTTAAACATTAGCTTCTTCTCTCCCCTGCTGCTGCATCCACTACAGGGAATTACACTCAACAAAAATATAAACGCAACACCTTTGTTCCTGCTCCGATTTTTCATGAGATGGACTTAAAGATCCAAAATTCATTCCAGATACACAATATTACCATTTCTCTCAAACATTGTTCACAAATGTAACGGAATGAAATTACTGTTTTCCACCTAAAAGTCATTTCCCCCTCTCCTCAGCAGGAACTAATCTGCATGAGATATTGTTCAAGGTCTCATGCATTTACTTCTAAACTGTTTTCCTTCCCAGCCCAAGAGAAGAATGAAGACAAAGGACTCTTTCTTTTTAATAAATCAAATAACTCTATTTTTAATAAAGCTAATCAAACAAGGTATTAGTCAATAATAATGTGGACCAATCTGTGAAATGACAGTGTTATGATTAGTAAGTTTTAATAAGTAATATGACTTTAATCTAGCTGCACTAGACATCCTGATTAAACATAATGCTTAAAGTCACATGACACATGTTATCTTTCTCATCCAATCGGAACCTTCCTTTCTGAAGCGTGGCAAAGTCTCAGTGGTGTTTATAAATCTGTCCAACTTTGATTCGACCGTAAATCAAAACATCCATATTAATAAAACCAGTCCCACGCCATCTTCAGTCAGTTCACCGCATTCTAAGAGAAGTATCAGACCGGCCACCCGGACTTCCTTTTTAAGCAAAGAACCAACAAGCTGGATAAAATCTGCTGCATTTTACCAACCAAGCAACGGTTCCTTTCAGAATAAAAGCTGAACTCACTGACCCTCCAGGTCCATCTGACGCTGTCAACCAACTGTCGCTTTTTACCTGGAGACACCAAAGACTAGTCTGTCGTAATGCTGATGCTGTTTCATCGGCTCCGGTACCGAAGGGGGGTCCAAGGACCTGGCATTCTGGATCTGTACGGAGGTCTCATCCTGAAGGGTATGTGTGGAGCGACAAAATGGTGTCTTATGTGTTTATGAAACTCCGATCATAGCTTAAGAGCAAAACATCACAACATCACTGAGACTTGCTTCTCCGGATACAAGAGTTCTGATGACAACATCACTCACACATACACCATTCATCTCACGCCTCATTCACACCAAGATCCATTCATCACTTAGAGTTTAGAGTCAGTCTTGTTTAAAAAAATTTAGAAATAAATCTTTTTAAACGTTTTAAAAGTGACTCTCTCTTCTCTTCTCTCTCAGTTAATACAAACTGTTACATAATCCCTGCAATAAAAACTTCCAGTCTTCTGGTTAAAAGTACCCAAAGATCCATAAGATTGATTTTATATTCGCAATGGAATCTCATGTCTTATGGTTCATTAAATAGATGTAAATTAAACCCTTACACAAATCAGTCTAAATGTGTGATAGTGAGCACTTCTGTTTTGCTGAGATAATCCATCCCACCTCACAGGTGTGCCACATCAAGATGCTGATCCGACATCATGAGTAGTGCACAGGTGTACCTTATACTGCCCACAATAAAAGGCCACCCTGGAATGTGCAGTTTTGTCTCACAGCAAAATGCCACAGATGTCACAAGCATTGAGGGAGCGTGCAATTGGCATGCTGACAGCCGGAATGTCAACCAGATCTGTTGCTCGTGCATTGAATGTTCATTTCTCCACCATAAGCCGTCTCCAAAGGCGTTTCAGAGAATATGGCAGTACATCCAACTGGCCTCACAACCGCAGACGACGTGCCACCACACCAGCCCAGAACCTCCACATCCAGCAGGTTCACCTCCAAGATCGTCTGAGACCAGCCACTCAGAAAGCTGCTGAAACAACTGGCTTGCATAACCAAACAATTTCTGCAGAAACTGTCAGAAACCGTCTCAGGGAAGCTCAACTGCATGCCCGTCGTCCTCATCGGGGTCTTGACCTGACTCCAGCTCGTCGCCGTAACAGACTTGAGTGGACAAATGCTCACATTCGATGGTGTCTAGCCTGTTGGAGAGGTGTTCTCTTCACGGATGAATCTCGGTTTACATTGTTCAGGACAGGTACATGTTATTGATGGCATTTTGAATGCACAGAGGTACCGTGATGAGATCCTGAGGCCCATTGTTGTGCCGTACATCCATGAACATCACCTCATGTTTCAGCAAGATAATGCACGGCCCCATGTTGCAAGGATCTGTACACAATTCTTGGAAGCTTAAAATGTCCCAGTTCTTGCATGGCCAGCATACTCACCGGACATGTCACCCGTTGAGCACGTTTGGGATGTGCTTGACCGGCGTATACGACAGCGTGTACCAGTTCCCACTAATATCCAACAACTTCACACAGCCATTGAAGAGGAGTGGACCAACATTCCACAAGCCACAATTAACAATCTGATAAACTCTATGCGAAGAAGATGTGTTGCACTGCAAGAGGCAAATGGTGGTCACACCAGATACTGAACGGTTCTGAGTCCCCATTCCCCCAATAAAGCAAAAAACTGCACATTCCAGGTTGGCCTTTTATTGTGGGCAGTATAAGGTACACATGTGCACTACTCATGATGTCGGATCAGCATCTTGATGTGGCACATCTGTGAGGTGGGATGGATTATCTCAGCAAAGCAGAAGAGCTCACTATCACATATTTAGACTGATTTGTGAACAATGCTTGAGAGAAACGGTAATTGTGTATCTGGAATGAATTTTAGATCTTTAAGTCCATTTCATGAAAAATCGGAGCAGAAACAAAGGTGTTGCGTTTATATTTTTGTTGAGTGTACTTTTCCACATAGGATCAGGGTGGCTTAGATCGCTTTCTACTTTTAATGCATTTTGTATTTGTTGATATTTGTCTTCTACTGAAATTGGTTCCCTATTCTAAAACATTTAAGTGTGACAACAAAGCAAACAAGAGGTAATCTGAATGAAGGCAGAAGATGTCTCCGACAGTTGAAAACTTCCTCAACCAATCAGCACAAAGTGTTTTTTTACTCAGGCCGTCAGTAAAAGCAGCGTCCTCAGACAAGATCAGAACCAAAAGAGACTACTCACTTCATTAAACTGTATGATTTTGGAACCTACTTGGAGATTTTTCTGCATTGATGATGGCACGTTAAATTTTGCATTTAGTTTAATCTTTTTTATCACCATTTTCAATTTTCATTATATTTACATCTTCATTTGTTCCCAGAAGACTTGTTTAAAGAAACAAACATTTTAATTTCATTGGTCTTTAGCACAGAGAGTAGAGTAGAAGGAAACACAGCAGATTTTATCTGGTCGTATCTGATCCCACATCTATACTGTGCAACAATGAGCAATAAACACTCTCTCTTTCTCTCCAAATATATATTAAAATAATCTCTTGTTTTCTGTTACTAAAGTTCCTCCTGATAAACCAACAAAAATAGGCTGTGAAACCACCCGAAGCTCAGATCAGATCACCTGCTCGTGGGCCCGAGGACAGGAAACATATCTGGACACAGTCTATAACGTCTCACTCAGCAGGTAAAGCGTTACGATTCTGCTTCCATGTTTTTTTTTTTTTTTTTTTGTCTTGCCCTTGGTTAAATTATGCTTCATGCCTTCTCACTCCTTATTAGTGAGAATGGGACCCGAATAACGTCTGATCACATCCAGAACAGCAATCAAATCACCATCCATCAGAAAATAACCAATGAAAACACTAAATACAGGCTGATCATCATGGCATCCAATCACTTTGAAGCATCGCAGTCGGATCCCTTCATCTTCTGCATGAAGGACATAGGTAAGACATTGATTGTGTGAGAGTGCATGTGCACCAACATACTTTAAAAAGTCATACTTTATTTCTTCAGCTGAAGAAATTAGTCATCACTTTGAGTTGTCCTGCTCTGACTAATTCGACTCTTCTCTGTTTCTGGTGACATAAATAAACTTTTGAGGGGAAGATTCAGAACATTTTAAGCTGCAGCCCAGACTCTCACTCACTCACTGTGTTAATGTTGAGATATCAACTGCTGCTGTTGTGTTATTTTGTTTTCCAGTGATGCCAGAGATCCCTCACATCGTTAAGTTAGACTTTGGAAATAACTCTAGATCAGGTGTGCTTCACTGGAACACCTCTGAATCTTCAGAAGATCTCAGACCTGAAGTCAAGCTGCGTGTCAAGAATGGCTCCTGGGTAAAAAGATCTCAGAGCATGTTAATCCTAATCTTCACCAGGTCGAGATCTAATCTCATGATGCTTTCAGGAACTGAGAGAGGGACCACTGCTTGGTGACGGTCTATTGCAAGTGGACAACCTGAGACCTCTGACTGAGTATGAGCTCCAGATCAGAACATGTTATTCACCGACATTCCTAAAGTCCAGCTTCAAGACCACCAGGACCTCCAGATCGTTCTGCAGCAAATGGAGCTCCCCTGTGAGGGAGATGAGTCCAGGCAAAGGCAAATCCACGATCCTTACCTCAGATGGAACAAATCTGGTTTTATTATGATGGACTGTCCGTGAAGACTTTTGGTTTGTCTAAACTTCAGGTCCGACTCGGCAGCTACGTGTGTGGAGGGTTTTAGCAGACCAGGAGCCAGGTGGGCTGAGGAAAGTTCTGGTTTTATGGAAGGTAGGTTTTTACCATAACATCAAGACTCAAGACTCAAGACAACTTTATTAGTCCCCGAGGGGCAATTCGAGACAGCATTGTGAAGCAGCCGGCACTAAAATCTCTAAATTCTAAAAACACAACCAAATTACACATTTGTAAAACCCATAAAAACCTATATACACAATCATGTCATGAACTCACATGTGAATGACCAACAATGATTAAAACTTTGGCTCACACACACACACACACGTAACTACATGCACGCACACATACAAGTAATGCACACTCCCCCTATCTGCACTGAGAATTAAGAAGAAGCACAGCTCTGGGAACAAAGGAACTTCTCCTCTGCAGAACTGCAATATGAAACTCTTTATTTAATAATTCACAATATTAAAAGGAGATCTGTTTAAGCTCTTGCTTTAGGATAATATTTAACATCTCAAATAGCCATTTATAACGGGTTTCATCCTCCATCCACATTTTTCGAGACACTTTGATATTTTTGAACACACTGTTTTCTTTTTCTAAACAACTCCTGACTGCTAAATAAAACCTCCTGTTTTCATATAATAGTGTTTATGTATTTCTGCATTTGTTGCTTTTAGCATCATTGCATCCTCTAAACTAGAATAAATCATCCTAAACTGAAAAGAAAATGATTTTACAGCCTCCTCCTCCTGAGGATTACAGGAGTGACTTTCTGCAGATCCAGGTCCGTCTGGATGACGGTCGTGAGGAGATCTGTCCTGCTGCTTCCCGTCAGTGTGAAGTTCAGGTCCCAACAGAGCTCCACACTCTCAGTGTCTCTGCTGTTACCTCATTTGGGACGTCTCCAACAGCAAATGTGGAACTAAGACATGCAGGTAAACTCATAGTACACTCAATAACCCAAAAATATTCCACATTTAGAAATTCCAGAAGGTTTACGTGTCTTTGTTGTTTCAGGTGTTTTAGGGCCTAGCCTGCTAGATTTAACACCCACAGCCAATGGCAGTTCAGTTCTGGTCTACTGGTCCAGGACATTTGGAGGAGAACTGTTGCATTATGTAATCGAATGGATGAGCGTGCCTGCTGGGGGGCTGCAGTGGAAAAGGCTGGCTGGAGACCTCAGAAATGCATCAATACCAGGTACAACCGGTTGTTACTGACTTTAAATTTTAGTTTAATCTGTAAACTTGAACAAATTATAGGGCTCTTCAACTGAGCTCCTTTTCAGTGAAAGCCATCATTGTTTGTCCAATTTGTCTTTGTGTTGATCCTTTGAAGAGATAGAGATGCGTCCAGGAGCGTTCCCCCTCCTCTCTTAGTCCCAGAATGAGGTCTCTTTTTCTGTAGCATGAAGTAATATTTGCATGAAAGCTTGTGCCACTGTAGCTTCTAGCATCCTATCTCCTCTCAGTTCTTGCTTGGTGGGACACTGTTAAACAGTGCTGATGCTCCCCAGGACTTAGTTTGTGTTAAACTTCAACATGCATCTAACTATAACTTACAACTAAATCAGATTCAGAATCACCAGTATCATTTAGGAAAACAGTAATTTAGCATAGCATAGCATAGTTTGTTTATATAGCACGTTTAAAATGCAGCATGGGAGCTGCCCAAAGTGCTGCACAGGCTAAAACAAAACACAACCATTACAAGGAGCTAAAACAAAGGATAAAAATCTCAATCAAAAGCAGATAAAACATGATGAATACTAAAAACACATTAAAACAATGATACAATAAAACACTAAAACGAGTCACTGTCTAAAAGCCAAAGTGTAAAAGTGGGTCTTTAAACGAGATTTAAAAACCGCCAGAGATTTATGAATCAAGGAACACAGCCGGGTTTCAACAGAGGTTAATCACTGCCCTCTTGTGGACAATTACTATATCTCACATCACAGTTTGTTCAGAGAGAAATGCTGCCACTACACCACCATCGAGCAGAACCGCCTGTTAACAAAAATGGAACCTTCATTTCTCTGATATTGTTTCAGGATTGACTGCAGGTGTGAGGTATAAAATCTCTCTGTATGCTGTGACTACCAGAGGAGTCAGCTCTCCCACATCCAGCTTGTTTTACTCCAAAGAAGAAAGTAAGATGATGCAATGCTACTTGTTTCCCAAAGGCAAACAGGTGTGTGTGTGTGTGTGTGTGTGTGTGTGTGTGTGTGTGCGTGCGTGCGTGCGTGCGTGTGCGTGTGTGCGCGCGCGCGCGTGTGTGTGTGTGTGTGTGTGTGTGTGTGTGTGGTTTTAAAAATCAGTGAAGTGTAAGCCATTTATTCTCTGTTTCAGGGCCAATTTCTGGTCCCACCCCGGTTGTGCGGGCCCATGGATCCAGACGGATCCTGATCCAGTGGGATGAACTACCTGTGGACCAGCAGAGGGGTTTCATCACAAATTACACCATCTACCTGCAGACGCTGGACTTCAGCAGCACAGAAAGCAGTGGTGAGATTGTGATCCTGTTTGTATCTGCTGGCAAATTAAATATTCTTGTAAGATTTTTTATTTTTATTTTTTGCCTTTTGAGCCTGCCATTATTTGTCTTGAACCAACTTTTTAAAAAAAAAATTTGTTTTTACTATCGACCTTTTTCACTCAGACTTTACAGATCAAAGGTTTATTTATACTTAATTTGTTTCGAAAACATGATTTTTCAATATTTCTTCAACAGGTACTTCTAGTTCTTCCACTTGGTCTTACCAATAGAACACTTATTTTTATTAATATTTCTTTGGGTTGGAATGGTTAATTATCATTCTTATGGATTTGAATCCCCGCAGAGGTCAGTTTGAGAGTTAGGATTGTCTGTAAATATTTTCATTATATTATGATCAACAATCCAGACGTTTATCCAAGGCCATATCAAAGTCTCAACTGATGTGAGTTTGTGTACAGGCTTAATAAAAAAACATGTTTGTTTCATTTCACTTTGGAAACTGAATTTTAGCGCTTGGTTAGGTTGATCTAGTAATCTGAACATTATCTGTAAAGAATTATAGAGGAAAGGGTTTGGCCAAACCATCTCTATGAAACAAACCTATACCGATAGCTGTATCCGAAACCATAATCCATCCCTTAAAATTAGCTAAAAACTTGGATCCAGTTATTATCAAATGATGTTGATCTGGTGTGAAAGCTTCGAGGAAATGCAGCGTTGTGGTGAGTTTCCTGTTTGTGCTCACCATCCATTGTGCCCCCTCCCAGCACTCCTTTTATATCTGGAGCTCAACGTTGGCCACACAAGCAAAGGCTATATTACCTGTGTGCACGTGCAATAAACTTCAACATGCAGCAGCATTCATACGCTGTGTCTCAGCAAAAGCCACAATCACAAAATGGAAAGTGTGCAGCAGCGGCATTCCACTGAGATTCCCCTCCCTCTACATTTCAGTGCATCAGCAGGGTATTTCGGCTCTGAATTCCCGTAACGTGGTAATATTCAAATGCCAAACTCAAACAATTTTTGACTTATTCTGATTTATTATTAGTCATCCACTGGAAAAACTCATACTACAGTTTACTTTCTGCATCTTAAATTTTACAAACTCCTGCAGTTCAGCTTATTAGATTTTTTTAAGTTTTTGAATTGGTAATGTGCACCGCTGAGAACAAACTTGAGTTTTAAACACAACTTGCCATCACTTTCTTCGTATCTATAGCGTTTTCTAGAACCGACTCTTACCACAAACAGGAAGTCATGTGGCTTGGAGCACACATGCGTCGGCGAGGGCTGTTACTAACCAGCCTGCCTTCAGTGCGAGTATGAGCTTTGTCTTCTTTCTACGTGTCACGTGTGCACCCAGAGCTATTATTGTTGTCTTTGTTTTACTCTGGCTGAGGGTTAGGTTTGAACAAGCTCACTACCCTCGGCTCCACTACATCTGTCACTGCTCTTTTGTTTTGGGAAGATGAATTCATGCTTTAGTCAGAACTGAACACAAACTGCACATCAATCCATTTTAGAGTTGTTAGGCTGTGATGTGAATGTCACTGCTCAATTACAATGTTTGATGTGTGTAAACGAACTCACAAGTGCACCCTGTGTGTCCCTTTGTTCCCCAGCCCCTTCCTGTTCCCACTTCAGGCTCTCCTCTTGTGTCCTCCTAGTCACTTCCTGGTTTTCCTAGTCGTCTTTAGATTAGTCCTCCTCACCCATCTGGTTATTAGTGGTTTATTTTTGCCCTCTGTCTTTTAGGTTTAGTTAGATCCGTGTTTTATAAGTTAATGTTTATCTGCCCTCCTGCCAAGCTCTTTCCCTTCCCATTTAGTTAATTGATTCCACCAGTTTCTCCTCAGCTCACACTCCTCATACCTGTCACCTGTTTCCCTGACTACCTCCCTCTGTGATTATAAAGCTTGGTTTATGCTTGACGCATTCACTTTCCGCTTGGTGATGCGGCTCGTGGATGGAACGCGCTTCACAACTCGCAGCGTTTATGGTTCGTGCGGCTCGTCTCTGCGGTGAGCCAATATTCTCCCAAACTGTAGGGGGCAGCATGGAGCTCGACAGCAAACATCCAACACTACACCATAGTAGAAGTAGAAACTACTGTTTACAACATGGCATTTCAGCATTTTTAACAGCGTTCTCGTCTTTTCCGACAGTGCGAGCTATTTCTCTCCAAGAATTAACAACATGTTGATCACGGTGATCTCTGAGAACTGAATCATACAAATGTCTGTATTTACGAACCTCTGCCATACTAGTTCTTGCCAGTCCGCCATGTTTTTCCGCGTCCGTCCGTCCGCGTGGTTAGAAATTTTCCGAGGTGCGCGTTGCGGAAATTCTGGGCCGTGCCGAGGCGCGGTGGAGGGGCGTGGTTGTTAAAATGACGCAAAATGACGCAACTTTTCCGCGCGGAGCCGTGCGGACGCGTCAAGCATAAACCAACCTTAAGCCTTGTCTTGTCACTCTGTGTTTGCTGGTTCATTAGGTCAGTGTTGTTTTGTCTCTAGTCTCTAGTCTTTAGGTCTCTGCTCAGAAGGTGAGCTTTTGGTTTTTTGGTCTGAGTTTAGTTTTTAGGTTTTGGCTTTTTCCCCTTGGATTTTTGGTTCTCTTCCTAAATAAAGGATTTTACTTTTTCAACCGCTCCTGCTTGTGTGTTCTGGATTTTCTGCACCTTGGGTCCAAACCTCCTGCTCTCAACGTGACACACCCATAGTAAAATTACCTAAATCAGTTAAGCTGAAGCCTTAACCCTCCCACTGTCCTAATGGGTGACCCCGTGAGGAAAGTTGACCATTGAGCAGGATTGATGGTTCATCCCTTGGGGTCCATGTGGCAGGGGTGAGGTGGTGCTCACTCCTCACCGCTGCCACATGGACCCCAAAGGATAAACCATCAATCCTGCTTTAAAGGGCAGTAGAATGTAAAGTCACGTTGTTGCTGTTGTTCAATAAAGACAGCTTGGGTAATCAAACGAATCATACCAAAAATTCAGAGCCATGTCTGGCCTGCTTTCAATGTAAATTAGTAATCTTGAAAAGGCAAGGAAGATGGTTCTAGAAACACTTCAGATAATATGTAATAAGCAAGCCACACCTCCTGCAGGTTCCAACCCACCACCTTTTGAGGGAGGAACCGGATCGGGAAATGGCCGGTTCCCCAGATGGCCAGTCCACCCCTGCTGCTGGATCAATTGTGAGCCCAACAAAGTTCCATTAGCTATATAGAGGCTCAAAGCACTGTTTCCTATTGTAAATAAACAGCATTCTACTGCCACTTTAAAAAGTCACATACAGGAGATCAAACCTGCGTTTTGTGTACATGTTTCAGATTGTTTCACACAGAGGCTCAGAGTCAGTGTGAGATCTTTCTGTCTGCAGTTTTGTGGCTGCCTTTGCGTGCTAAAGTCAGAATCAGAAAGAGAAGAGAATAGAAGGCGCAGGTTAATGCATTCCTCTTTGGCAGCGGTGTTTGCTAGTTCTGTAAAATAGTAAATGGCCTGTATTTGATATAGCGCCTTCTAGAGTCCTGGAACCCCCCAAGGCGCTTTACAACACAATCATTCACCCATTCACACACTGGTGGGGATGAGCTACGATGTAGCCACAGCTGCGCTGGGGCGCACTGACAGAGGCGAGGCTGCCGAGCACTGGCACCACCGGTCCCTCCGACCACCACCAGCAGGCAACGTGGGTCAAGTGTCTTGCCCAAGGACACAACAACAGCGACAGACTGAGCGGGACTCAAACCTGCAACCTTCCGATTACGGGGCGAGCACTTAACTCCTGTGCCACTGTCACTCAGAAGAACTTCCTCTAAATGGAATTTAGCCCTCTTGAGTATGCCGATCACTTGTCAGCATTTGTGCAGTGAAAAAAGCCAATGGATGGATCTTTAGCTGCAGCACAGTGAGTTCTAGGATTGATAAAAGCGGATAGAAGATGCTTCCTAAAAGTTTCTCTCATCAAGACATTAACTATGTCCACACATTACTTCTGCCCATCTTATACAAGCTTCAAATATATTTCTGAATCTGATTGTCACGTGATTTTCCCCTTTTGTTCAGATAAGTTTGAAGTATTTTGCATCCGTATTGATGATTAAAAGCATCATTTGTCTTTATTGTACAGATGTATTGAACGTTAGTGGTTAGAGTTAGTGTGAGACAGGTGGTGCCTAGTTTTGCTTTAGGGTTAAGGGTAGCGCCAAAACATCTGACAAGAATCAGTGGAGGTTGGGGTGGGGTGTGTATCTGGCTTCTGCAGCACATGACAAGCTGAAGAAGTAATTAAACCACTGAATCAGGTGTGCTGGAGCAAATAAACATCTACAATGTGAAGGTTAGGGCTTAAAGGACCAGGATTTGAAAGGAGATAAAAGCCACGTACAGATTTCCTGGTTTTTATAATAAATACGATTGGTGGAATGAGTGGAATGAATGAGGAGAATTTGGTAACTAATAAACCATTTGGTTTCAGATTTCAATTTTTTTTCTAAATGTGATGCAGAAGGAACAATGAAGGCTGCATTTCACATGTTCGGTGGTCTTCTCACCCCTCAGTTTTGAGAATGTTCTTATCTGTAGTGCACTGCTGTGGCTTTATTGGTTTCATTTTGATGTTTGCTGTAGTAAAACCGAAAACAATACATGCAAAGACAGCTTTATGAGTTTTTGCAGAATAGCAGTTTTTCTTGCCTGGTTGAAGAGTCTGTGAGTATTTTCATTAGTAAAGCACTTTTATGGAAGTTCACTTTTAGCGAATGACTGTATGACTCTAAAGAAACAGCAGAATTTTAGCACATACAGATCTGCCAGTGAGTGGTTGTTTTCATAATCCTTTTGTGTTTCCTGTTGTGTTGTCGCTATGTTCTGCTCTGTCTTGTGTTGTTTTACCTATGGATATGAAGTCTGTCAATAAAGATTTAATCATTAATTGATTTTAAAGTGTACTGTTCAAAAGAAAAAAAAACACACGAGCTTCTAAAATCTTTATTATTTGTTTCCTTCAGTGACGGTTTCTGTATCTGGTCCAGGAGAGGCCTGGTTGGACTGTCCAGAAGGAGCTTTGACTCTCCAGCTCACAGCATCCAACTCAGCGGGAGAAGGACCTCGGGGGGAGCTGATCTCCTCTCAGCCTGCTGCTCCTGCAGGTCTAGCTCCTACTCTTGATCTCCACTTCAAGACTAAATCTCAAAATAATTCTAAACTTATGTAACCTTGCTCCTTGTATTGTTTTTATCTTGAAAAATCTTTATCAAGAACATGCTAAATCCTCGTCCCTTTCTGTCTCCTTTAGTCGCCCTCGTTATCGGGATTGTGTTCACCTTCACCATCTTCATGGTCGTTGTCCTTCTGATGTGCTGGAGTTGTGTGAGAAAATGGTAATATTTAAAACTCAACTGCTAATTTTCCACAGAAAGCACCAGTCACCCTAACAGTCACCACGATCACACATTACCATGGAAGTCAGTGTTTTGTCTCTGTTTTCTGTAGCTCACTGTGTTCCAGTTTTGTTTTATGAGTAATAATGATGGATGCCACTGTGGCTGATCTTTTGTAAAATACCAAACCACAACACAAGCAAACCCCAATATCTTGCTTTGCATGAATTGAAACCTAAACCCATCGCTGATTGGCATAGAAATACTAATTTTGTTTTATCATCAGTAAAATGGTTTTCATTAATTAACTGAGTTTGCTGGCACAGTTTATTGGTCTTTTTATTTGGAATAGGGATAAAAAGGGGGTTTCCAATAACCGATTGTCTTTTTCTTGTAGGATCAAACAGAAATGTGTCTCCTGGGGTCCTAAATGGCTGGTTGAAAAGCCACCTAAACCAGGACACAGTACTGCCATCAGACTGCTGGAGGTAACAGAAGAACATTGATCACGTAGAAGTGTTTCTTTGATTGGATAACTTCCAAAAAACAGACTAAAAACATGTTTGTTTCTCCAGGACAACAGAGGTGAGCCGTTGCTCTCGTCCACCTACAGTGACCCTCCACTCTCTCCGATCCTCGTCATCTCCCAAGAAGAGAGGGATGAAGTGTACTCCACCATCCAAGTGGAAGAGTCCCAGTCTGAATCAGGACAAGCTGTGACTGAGGCCTCTTTGTCCGAGTCAGATACTAGGATGACGATGGTTGAACACGCCAGCTACAAACCCCAGATTTGTACTCTGTTTCCAATAGAGAAAGAAAAGAAGGACGCCGAGGAGGAGATGAGAGATGTCTCATCAAAAGCAGGTGAAGACGGTCATTTGGGTATATTTGATGAATTACTGGAAGGTCTGGTGCCAAACGTGAACATGGATTACTCTGGTTCATCTCAGGGGATGACTATTGGTTCTGTCAATGGCCTCATGTGGCCTAAAAATGCTGAAACAATTTTACTGAATTCACTTTTCTTCAAAGAGTGGAAAAATAAAGAAGAGGCTCCATCACTGAATCTGCAGCAGGATGATGAAATGACATCTGACACAAACGATCATCGATCGTCTCTGTGTTTGGGTGAAACGGAGGTGAACAGTGATTATTTCCCTCAGGTTGCTTGTCTCCACGCTGCCACGTCTGATACACAGAGGTAGAAAGAACAAAGAGGAACTGCACTACCAGACTATTAAAAACAGCATTAGAAAAGCACCGCCTTCAGAAGAAAGTCGATAAAAAGCACATTTGTGATGACTTTGTTTAAAGACTCAATGGGAATTTTGTATGTGAGGGGTTAACACGTTTGGGTACAGATTTTATTAAATGTTTAAGTTATATTTAAAGAGAAAATGTGCGTTTACCATTAGCCTCTGGAAATATCCATATAAATGTTGTTGAAAATGACTTAAATGATGCCCAGTTGTTGAAAACGTTTGGCAGCTTTGTAACAAATAACCATAAAAATCAGGTCTAAAATACATGGGAGTGGGTCTAAGTATCTGGGCGACGCCATATTAGATGCAATATTTCCTTCTATGGGAGCCCGTGAGGACAAAATGCATTTGCTGATTTGTAACAAATGAAATGAAAGGGAGTCATTTTTGACCCTAATGGCCATCTGTTGGGAAAGTCTTACTCGAACACAAAATTACAGATTGCTTGCAATGATTGAGGTATGTACTACCCCCCCCTACCCCCCCCCCCCCCCCCCATCGCCAGGGAAAATACAAACTTTAAAGGATTATATAAACTACATTTTATAGTAAATCCTTGCTCAAAGAAAGACTTTTGACCATGGTTGAGTTGATGAAAACATCTGTTGAGTTTTCTGGCTTTTGTTTGTGTGCTGATCCTTCGACCCTTTCAAGGTCATTAGAGTGCTATTCAAAATTGTTTTCTTGTGTGATGGTGAATTTGCATATGTCAGGCCCCCATTCAGTTTGTTCTCTCTACCTACAGCACCACCCACAGGCCACAAATAGACCAACAAAAACAATATTCTAATTTAATATCATTAGTTTGTTAAAGGTGTGGTTTACTGAAAATGATTTTTAATTATTATTTCTGATTATAATCAGTCACTCTGAATTTTTCATGCAAGCTGAACATGAAAATAGTCTCCTACACCTACCTCCTGAATTAGACAGTGAAACTTTAAGGATTTGAAAGCCTGACCGCAAGCATCAACACACTGTCTCTTAAAGGCACATTTTGCAGTTTTGCTTGCTTCTAACACCCCCTAGTGTCCGTTATTTAGTCACTGTGGTTAAACCGAAAATTAAACGTATCTCCTTGCTGTGCGTTCATCGTTCTAACACCTTAATCTATCTGCTGAAATGTCTCCTCAGCTTTCATTAGCTTCTAGAGGAGCGGCCCATCACCAAATCAAGCAGATCCGCTGTGTTTGTGATCTATAGCATGCAGGAAATGCGCTGAACGCAGACTGTCAGCTCCACCATGTCAGCTACACTCCACTCCCTCCACCAGCAGGGACCAGACCAGCAACTCTGAAGTTGAAAGTGTGTAGTATTCTGGCCACAGAGAGAGAGTGTCTGAGAGACATTTCATTAATCCTGTAAGAGTAGTTTTAACATATACTGGCTCAAGAAAATGATTAAAAAATAGGAAAAAATTGCATAGTGTACCTTTAACATTCATGGACTCACCCATCTTGACTCGTGACGGGTAAGGCTGTTGTTAGTTTAGCGTCAAGGAAAGAGTAGAGAATGTCTCAGCTAGTATAAGCTAATCATTAGAATTAGCAACTCCACCACATAGCAGAACTCCTCCAGGCTTGCGTTGTATGTGGAGAAAACACATCAATGTTGCAGCGCAAACAGAGACAGTGGTAGAGTCCCATCTTTTCTTCCTGGCACTCGCAGAGTACAGACGCTTCTCTTTTTGCTCCCTTATCTTTTTTCCCAAGGCTCTTTGTCCTGTCTGCCCACAGAGCGCTTCTCTGCAATTCTTCTGAAAAACCCAATTTTTAACCATGGATTTGATAAATTGGTCATTCAACACGATTGATAAGATTTTTTCAACAATGACAACGGAGCAAGGGGCTCCCACATGCCCACAGGGGACACACCCAGCGGGGTATATGCTGGATTCCTGGAGGGAATGGAAGATCGTATGCCTCTCCCAGCTGTCCATTGAGGATGTCGAAGATGTGTGGATATTCGGCCTGATGATCACTGGATTTCTCCTGATTGGAGTGGGAGGATACCTGGTTTTCTGGAAATTTGGGAAGACGGGAGCGATTGGAGGGCGACCCGCACCCACGGAAAGCACCGTCCGTGTGGAGCCTTCTCAGACTGGGACGTTACTCGAGGTGAATCGTAAGCTGGACAATGCTCTAGCTGCGATGCCGGTATTAGTGCGCAAAATGGATGTCATCTCGGAGAGAGTCACCGGATGGTATGGACAAGTTTAAAAACCCACACTGGCTTCACTGAAGGACTGGAATGATCAGTTTAAAGACTGAAGGCAGAGAGGAAAATTATCTCAGCCTGACCCAAACAAAGTCTTGTTATCCGAATCTGATGTCCTAGCAGCCTTGGGAGGCTAGCAACAAACCCCCACGAAGGAATGCAGACAGATGCTGTGAAAACCCGACCTACCCCCACCACCACCCCGTCTTTGGATTGGTGGTCTTCAGCCTGACGAGGTCATCAACCTGCAGGAGTCAATGTGCTCTGCACTTCTCCCAAGATCTCCCTCCCACCTGTGGCTACAGTGGCTGAGTGCCGTAGATGGCTGCTCTCGCTGGGGGAAACAGGATCCCAGCCCCCCACCCCCCACCCCACCCACCCCGCCTTCCTATTGGAGTCTCATGTTATGTTGTGTTGTCTGAAGTCTGTTGCATATCTGTTTGAGGTGTTTTTTGCAGAACAAAGCTGCCATCCTGGTGGGAGGATAGCTGTGAAGTGCCTTTTTTTCCCCTCCTCTCGAATCAATTCCTCATGTAACCCTCTGATCTCTGTTAAGGTAGCGCGACTCAGGGTTGCGAATGGCCACAGTCACCAATTCTTGTCATGTGTCTTGCCCATGTATGTCTGATCTCTGAATTGTGTGTACTGAAATTCTAATTTCCCTCTGAGATTAATAAAGTATCTTTGATTTCATTTTGATTGATTGCTTTTATCCAATCTGAGGTGAGATGTCCAAATATCAGGAAATAAGTCTCCAAATCCTGACGTCTTAAGCTACTTTCTCCTCCAGCTGATACATGCACTTCTGGGCTTTATTTCCCCAGAGTATGACTTTCAAGGCATTCATTCATTGAGACCACTGCGAATGTGTTGATAAAACGAGTGTTCCACACCTTTAAATTATACGTCAAAGTCAAAATGCATATTGTCCACATGAGTGGATTAAATATGGAAAGTTGAATAAACTTGGGTTCAATTGAAGTTGTTTTTATGCCTGTAGATGAACTTAAACCTTGTAGGAGAAAGCTGTCATCGTGGAT